>NC_086020.1:87157709-87457709 GCF_036323735.1 Rattus norvegicus
TAGGTACATATTTCAGGCATGTCCTAAGGTTCAATGAGGATAGTCGCTTAACTTTTGTTTACTTTTAAATGCTGTATCATATTTTCCAGTAATATACTTGATACAAATGGGAAGACTGCAATACTGAAGAACATTGTCAAAATTCTAGAGTATATGGAAGGTAAATTTCATGTGCAATCAGATACAAAATCACCTCTGGTGAAATTTTCATGGATGTTTTCAATAAAGGCAATGGTTTAAATTAGCACAGTTTTAAATGAATTGATGATTATTATTTTTTTTTATTAATTTGAGTATTTCTTATATACATTTCGAGTGTTATTCCCTTTCCCGGTTTCTGGGCAAACATCCCCCTCCCCCCTCCCCTTCCTTATGGGTGTTCCCCTCCCCACCCTCCCCCCATTGCCGCCCTCCCCCCAACAATCTAGTTCACTGGGGGTTCAGTCTTAGCAGGACCCAGGGCTTCCCCTTCCACTGGTGCTCTTACTAGGATATTCATTGGATGATTATTAAATTATCAAAATACCATATATTCAAGCTTCAGGGAGCTGGTCCAATTTGAAAAGCATTTCTCTAATAACAAGACAAGGAAGCAATTCCGTAGAAGCTATGACCATTTTAATCATAGCCCAATGAGAGTTACTTTGTAGGACTGTCAATTCATTTAGTTTGATACCACTCACAAATCACAAAAGCACATAGTTTATAGGGAAATTCTTGTTACTTTTATACCAGTAGTGATTTACCAATGTTTATTGAGAGGTGAACTTTTTGAGAATAAAGTAGTTCATCGTGGAGAAATTACTAGTTCAGCTAGAGTTATGAGTCTGTCCATGTATATACATACTCTTTGGGTAGTTGTCTAATCCCTGGGAGCACTAGTTGGTTGCTATTGTTCTTATGTGGGTTTTATTTCTCTGAGTTTGTTTATAAAGTGCATTTCATTGATGGATTTCCATATACTGAACCATCCCTGCATCCCTGGGATGAAGCCTACTTGATAATGATGCATGATCTTTTTGATGTATTCTTGAATTTGGTTTGTGAGAATTTTTATTGAGTATTTTTCCATTGATATTCACGAGGGAAATTGCTCTGGAGTGCTGTTTGTTTGTAGGGTCTTTGTGTTCTTTAGGTATAAGTTTAATTGTTGCTTCTAAGAAGGATTGGGTAGTGTTCCTTCCTTTCCTATTTTGTGGGATAATTTGAAGAACATTGGTATGAAGTTCTGCACTAAATGCAGCTAGTCCTGGGCATTTTTGGTTGGGAGACTGTAATGACTGCTTCTATTCCTCTATTACTTTAGGAGTTGTGGGACTGTTTTGATGGTTTCTCTGATCTTGATTTAACTTTGTTACCTAGTATCTGTCTAGATAAGTTTTCATTTCATCCAGATTTTCCTTTGTTGAAAATAGGCTTTTTTTGTAGGATCTAATGATTTTATGAATTTCTGTACATTCTATTATGTCTCCCTTTTAATTTCTGATTTTGTTAATTTTAATACTTTCTGTGCCCTCTGGTTAGTCTCAGTATGGGTTTATCTGTCTTGTTGAATTTCTTAAAGAACCAACTTCTGGTTTTGTTGATTCTCTGTATAGTTTCTTTTGTTTCTACTTGGTGATTTCAGCCCTGAATTTCATTATTTCCTTCTTTTTGTAGTAAAGCTTTTAGGTGTGCTGTAAGGTTGCTAATGTATGCTCTTTCCAGCTTCATTTTGGAGGCACTCAGAGTTATGTGTCTTCCTCTTAGTACTGCTTTCATCGTGTACCATAAGTTTGGGTATGCTATACCTTCATTTTCACTACATTCTCAAAAGTCTTTAATTTCTTTCTTTATTCTTCCTTGACCAAGTTATCATGGAGGACAGTGTTGTCAACTTCCATGTGTATGTGGGCTTTCTGTCATTTTTATTGTTATTGAAAATAAGACTTAGTCCATGGTGAACCGATAGGATGCAGGGAATTGTTTCAATCTTCTTGTATCAGTTGAGACCTGTTTGTTACCGATTATATAGTCAATTTTGGACAAGGTACCATGTGGTGCTGAAAAGAAGGTGGATTTTTTTAGGATGAAATGTTCTATAAATATCTGTTAAATACATTTGGTTCATAACTTCCGTTAGTATATAAGAGGTGAAAAGAAAATTTACAAATTGAAGAAACTGTGGAAGAAATAGATAAACTGATTAAAGATATATGAAATAAATAAAAAAAATCTCGGCAGAAAACATCCCAAAAATCAGGAACCACATGAAAACTCTAAACCTAGGAATTACAAAAAATAGAAGAAGAAAAAGAGTAACAGCTTAATAGCCCAGAAAATATTTCTAACAAAATATTAAAGAAAAATTTCATAACCAAAGAAATAAACTATAAATTCATTAGATATATACAGAACAGCCAATAGATTGGACCAGAAGAGAATGTTTCATCACCACACAATAATCAAAACACTAAACATACAAGACAGTGAAAGAATATTAAAAGGTGAAAGAGGAAAAGACCAAGTGTTATGTGTACAGATCTATTAGACTTAAATGTTACTATTCAATTGAGAATTTTCAGACAGAAGAGCTTGGAAACTCCTACTCTAATGAAACAACAGATATGATCAAAGACCCAGCAAATCTTTCAGTTGCAAAGTATGGAAACAACAGCATATTCCAAAATAAAATCCTACAGAAGTTGTCAGGAGAACTTCAATTCCATGAGGTTAACTACATCTGTCAAAACACAGGAAATAGTCACACATCAAAAAAAAAAAAAGCTTAGAAAAGGGAAACATACACTTGCACACACAGTCTTTCAAAAATCACCACCATTATGAAAGAAAGGAAGGAAGGAAGGAAGGAAGGAAGGAAGGAAGGAAGGAAGGGAGGAAGGAAGGGAGGGAGGGAGGCAGGGAGGGAGGAAGGAGAAAGAAGGAAGAAAGAAAATGAGTAATTAACAAGCATTAGTCATTGATATATCACAACAAAAATGGCATCAATTCCCCCATAATAGACTCAGACTATCAGAATGAATGTGAAACAGGACCCATCCTTCTTATGTATACATGAAACACAGCTCCACACTAAAGATAGACAATAGCTCAGAATAAAGGACTGGAAAATATTTTCCAAAGAAATGAATTAAGAATTAAGCTGTTATAGCCTGTCTATATCTAACAAAATAGACACTAAACCAAAGTTAAGCAAAAGAAACTGGGAAGGATATTTCCTATTTGTTAAAGAAAATATACCAATTTGTCATATCAATTCTGAACATCTATGTCTAAATGGATGATATTCATAATTTTAAAGATTTAACCGCACATTGCCCTTCAAACTTTGACCGTGCTGACTCCAGTAATGCACTCTCACTAAACAGTTGATCATTTGAATAAAAATTAAGCAGAGAAACACTGGAGCTACCAGATGTTACAAAACAAATAGATGTAACAGATATCTACAGAATATTTCACACAAAACCAAAGAATATAGAATATATGTTCTTCTCAACAACTCAGAGAACTTGCTCTAAAAATGGCCACATCTTCAGTCACACAGGAAGTCTCAACACATATATAGTAATTGAAATAAACTCAGTATTCTATAAGTCTTACTCATATTAGAGATGGATTACAACAAAAGAGTCAGGACGAACACTATAAACTCATAGAAACAGCCTAACTTTCCTGAATGAAAACTGGGCGAAGACTAGAAAAAGGAAGAAATTAAAAGTAATTCTAGAATTCAATTAAATTGAACAGCATATCATATACATTGAAAACAGTACTAAGAAGAAACTTCATAATACTAAGTAACTATATTAAAATTTAAAAAGTGAAGACACCTCATAACAGCAAATGAACTGCATGCCTGAGAAACATAGAAGAAAAGGAAGCAAGCATACTCAATATGAATAGACTGTAAAAATAATCAAACAGTGCACAAATAAATGAAATAGAAATAAAGACAACAGTAAGCAGAGTGAATGCAACAGAGTTGGTTCATTGCAAAAATTAAGATGACACAGAAGACCCTTATACAAACTAACTTAAAGACATGGAGCATAAGCTAATGAACAAATCATAAATTAAAAGAAAATCCTACATAACAACAGACACTGAGAAAATCCAAAGAATAATCATATCTAAATTTAAAAATATATGTATACCATATAATTAAAGAGTCTAATAGAAATGGACCGTTATCAAGAGATACCAGTTAGAAATTTAAATTGCGATACAAAAATTTGAAGGATATATAGCCTCTATAAAAAAGTTATTAAAATTGTTCAAATAAATGACTACACCTTCAGATTGTTTTAGTGCAGAATTCTACTAGTAATTCAAGGAATACCTATTTACCAACACTCCTTAAATTATTTCACAAAAAATAAACAGAGAGATTATTTTATGAAGCCAGAGACATCATGAGCTGCAAACCATACAAGGAAAGAGAATTATAGACCATCTTCACTCTTGAATATAGATGCAAACATGGTCAATAAAATATTTTCATACCAAGTTGAAGAAAAGTCAAAAGGGCCATCTACCATGATCAAGTATGCTTCATCTAGGAGATTCAGGGATCAAATAACATATGAAAATCTGTCAATTTAGTACACTATACAGACAGAAAGAAAAAAAAATCATACACACGAGAAACTCCTAAGATGGAAAGAAGGTTTTGACAAAATAAAACAGTCCAAGATAAATGTACTGGAAAGGTAAGGAAAGGGGAAATGTATACTAAGCCTATAACAATAACAAATTAAATAGAGAGAAACTCAAAGCAATTCAACTGAAACCAGAAATAAGAGAAGCTTGTCCACTCTGGTCATATCGATGCAATACAGTACCTGAAGTTCTAACTAGAAAAATAAGAACACTGAAAGAGATCAAAGGAATGCAAATTGGAAAGGGAATAATGTACTGTGATTTGCCCATGATATGATACTGAAAATAAGTGATACCAAAATGTTTTTCAGGAAACCTCTAATTGATAAATTCCATCAGCATACTGTTTAGATAAAAATTAACTCAAAAACAAGTTTGGTAGTTCTCCCATAAATATGTAGCAAATGAGCTCAGTAGGACATGAGGGAAACAACAAAGTTTACAATAGCCCCAAATAATTAACTGTAACCACACAAGTCAAAGGCTCCTATGACAAGAACTTCAAGTCTTTAAAAAAATAATTTGAAAATTAACAGAATATGGAAGGATCTCCCATGCTCAACCGTGGATAGAATTAACATAGTAAAACTGGCCTTAATATCTAAAGCAATTTACAATATCAATGCAATCCCCACTAAAATTCCCACATAATTCTTTCAGACCTTGAAAGGACATTAATTTCATATGGAAAACAAAACAAAACCATGAGAGTTAAGATCATACCTGAGTAATGATAGAACTTTTGAATGTATCGACATTCCTGGTATCAAGGTGTACTACAGAGGCTTAAAAGTAAAAATATTAAAGCATTAGCATAAACTAAACATACTAATTAGTAAAATTACATCAAAGACTCAGAATAAATGCACACACCTATTGACATTTAATCTTTGATAAAGAAGATAGAAAGACTCAGTAACAAAAGAAAAATATCATCAATACATAGTATACTACTCTAACTAGAAACATGCAAATAGAATACAAGTAGATGAATATTCATCATCCTGCACAAGAGTTTAAGTCCAAGGGGACTAATGTTGCCTGTAATTTCTAAAAAGCAATCCCCACTGTTGCTGGCTAGGCACTGGCAGTCTTGGTCTTTTTTCAGCCAGGTAAATAGCCTGAGACCAAGTCCACATGCTTCTCCTCTCTAACACCTCTCCCACAAACATGAGATCTGCCTCCCCAGAGCTGTGAGACAGCTCTCTGTCCCCACAGCCAGCTGCTGACAAATCACTCTCCACTCCTAAGTTTCTGGGGCTAGCTGGGGATTCACTCTTGACATCCTGCACTCAGCTATATCCTGGAGGTCAGTTCTTGCCCAGTCTTGCATCTGAAATCCTTGCTAGATATCATATCAGCTATGTTATTTTCCTTCGTCTCACCTGAGTCTTTTAAAATGGAAACCACCATTAGTTTGAATCTTACTTTACAATCCAAAGATAACACAACAGCTGGGTACATAAAGTATTATCCTAAACTCACTAACAAGCCTATGTTGGAAATCTTCCAATGGTGGTGGCAGAATCCAAATCCACCACCAGATCTAAAAAAGTCCCTGATGTAAATTTCACTTGTTTTCCCTTTGCCACACCAAAAGGCCTGCTCTCTGCCAGTATTCACTCTTCCTCTCTCAGATCCTGAAGGCCTGCATCCTCCTTGCCAAGAGATTTGTCATATTTATTATTCAATCAATTAATTAGGGGAACATTCCACTCCAGACCAAAGAGCTCAATATAAACCCAGACACACTGAACCTCATAGAGAGTAAAGAGGAGACAACCTTGAACACACTGACATGGGACACAGTTCCTAAACAGAATACTGAACATGAATGCACAAAGTTGAATAATAAATAAATTGAAACTCATGATACTAAATTGCTTTTATAGGTCAAAGAACACCATGGCTGCTGGAACAAAGGGTTTTTATCAAGTCTGCATCCAGTAGAATGATAGTATCTGAAATATATAAAGAACACAGTAAATTAAACACGAAAAAACCCAACAATCCAATTTAAAGTCGGGTACAGACCTAAGCAGAATTCTCAATACAGGAACCTCAGATCATCAAAGAACATTTAAAGGCATATACACAATCTTTATTCTTCAGTGAAATGAAAATCAAAATTATCTTCAGATTTCATTATAAACATGTCAAAATGGCTAAAATCAACAAAATAAGTGACAGAACGAGGATGTGGAGCAAGGGTAATACCTGTCCACTCTTGATGGAAGAACAAATCCTACAAACACTATGGAAATAATTATGCTGTCTCCCAAAATCCAGCTATTTCACTCTTGAGCATAAAGTCAAATAATGCTACATTCTATTTAAAGGACAGTAGTTCAATTATATACGTAGTATCTTTATTCATAATAGCCCAAAACTGGAAACAACCTGGAAATCCCACAAATAAAGAATGGATAATTAGAATGTGGTATATATTTAAACAGTGGAGTAATACTCATCTGTTAGAAAAAACAGATCTTGTTATTTGCATGGAATCACACACACATAAAAATCAGCCTGAGTGTGTAACTCAGAACAAGAAAGAAAAGCACTATTTGCACTCTCTTACTAGAACATATTATCCTTTAGGAGAATGATAATCATAAAACATTCTATTAGCCCAGAGAGACTGAGAAAAAGAAGTGCTCTAGGTGAGATGGCAAGTAAAAATAGGATAGAATTTTTGTGTTGAAAGAAGGTGTGTGTGAGCGGGTGCTGTCTGGGATGGGGCCAGGATAGATGAGGTAGCGGAGAGAGGCATAAAGGGAGAGTATGAGTAACGAGTATTGGAATAGCTGGGGTTTTAGGGGCAAGCAGAATAATAATGTAGTGGAAACTTACTGAATGCTATGATCATGCCAAAAGTAGGATTTTCTAAGTTTTCCTACTGCTGTCCTCTGATGACCAAAATGCATGGTGAAGCTGGCCACAATGATCCTTTTTCTACACATAGCCCCCTGTTCCAAAATGCTCTGTACAGGTACAGACCAGAGTGAAGTTATTCACAGGCCACCACTTCGGGCTTAGAAGTTGCAAATACAACAGACCTCAGAGGAAGATACTTCTGGCCACTACCTCCCGCTCAGCCCCAGGAGGGGCCCAGGATCAACCCACCCTTCCCAAGATTGTTGCCTCTCACTCACCCTTTCACCAAATCCAGTCTTCCAACCATGTACATGAATGAACCACACAGCTCTCAGCACAGAAGTTGATCAGCTACTCAGCTTCTGAACCAGAAGAGCCCACCTCACCTTCTGATTGGCAGTCGACCTGGAGGTCCTGATTGGCTGGAAGCACTGAGTGACAAGAGCGCCTTCCCTTAGGGTTGGGGGATATTCAAAGTACAATGTACACTCTTTCCAGGGGCTGATTTTTGCCCCAGGCATAGACCTTTCACAGATCTGCAGAGAACTGGGAACTGCATGCTACACTGTTTGCAATGGAGTGTTTCTGCTATCCCACAGGTAGAAGACAGCCCACAATTAAAGAGAGAATTAAGGAAAAAAAATTGTTCTGTACCTTCATGTTGAGGTCACATGAAATGTAACTACAGTATCCTGGAAGGCAAGGGTACAAACAATCCTGACAGAAAGCAAGGACAAGACCACAAACACAGACATAGAACTTTTTCCCACGAGAAGCATGGATCATGGATTCACTCCTATAGAAGTTTTCTTCCAGAAATTCAGCTCAGTCTCTGGACAAATGAATCATAATGGAAAGTATAATCTCCTTTGTAACTTGAATACTCAGAGAAGCTATCTTTTCTGGACACATTTGTTAGGATAGAAATAAATGTCTCTGGCATGTTTATCTTGTTCTAAGATGATCTTACTTGAAAAGGAAGTGTTAATCCCACCAAGAAGAATGAGTCTATTACCACAATTTTGACTCAAATGTGAAGACTGCATGATTTTACTGTACTGTCAAAAAGTAACCAGTGACTGCTTTACAAGTTCTCTTATCTAAGAGAACAGTCCCAAATTCATTTCTTAGGCACACTTTAAGGAGTAAACTCTCAAATAGTTGCAAAGCAGATTAACAAAAGTGAGAGAAATGGAGCAACAAGAAAATACAGAACAATCTGAAACAACAAATACCACCTTGTCATATTTATGGTATTGGGGAGGGCATTAGCGAGGGGCAGGATGTCTTCAAAACGAGTAAAAGTCAAGAATTGGGGCAAGTCCAGCTCCAGGAAATAGATATAAAAACATTTTCTCAGCTCTTATAGTAAATGAAAAATTATTTTTAAAAATAAAGAATATTTATTTGCATTCAAAATGGAGTCAGGCCGGTAGATGGTAGATTCCTAACAAGTAAATGACACTGTGAAAGTAGTGTGTTTAGATAGATGTATCAGTGCCACAATTCTCACCAGTACAAAAGACAGAGTACATATACAGAAAACATCTAGGAAAAGTCACCTATTAGAATTGTAGACATTGTTTGTTGGTGATTAGCAATTCTAAGCTATTCTCAGAATAAGAAATATTTGGCTCTGAGCAGGCTGATTCAGGGGAAGGCCATAGTTGCTTCTCTACAGGACCTAAATGAATATATTTTAACTAGTCCTGGCTGCTGTTTCTCTCAGAAACCTTTCATCACTATAGTGAATTTTATTCTTTTTTCATATTTTACACTGTATTTTCATTTAAGTTATATGTATGTTTGTCTGCATATCTCTGTGCGCAGTACCCACAGAGGCCAGAAGTCACCAGAAAATCCCAGCAACTGGAATGACAGCACATTTTTTGTTACCATATATGTTCTGGAAAGGGAACTCACCCACTGCTTTAACTTCTGATGCCTCTCTCTATCCTCTTTTTAAATTTAAGGTTAGTTTTACACATTTTTTGATTAAAGTATATTAAATCACATTCCCTTTCCTTGTCCTCCTTTAATGCCTTCTCAAATTTTCACTAGACACTTCTTCTATTTTATATATGATTAAGTATATTCTGCTATATGACTAAAACTTGCTTAATCTGGATTGTGTTGGTTATTTGGATATGGACTCAAGCTTTATCAATTTGAATTGGAGAGCCAATTTATCTTTCCCTGAAGCTAATTCTACCAACTCGATAAAAATTCCACTCTTTAATTAATTCACTATTTACCCATAGTGACTAATCCTGTTTCCAAATGAAAACCCTTTCAAATTAGAAAATCTGGGTGGAATATATCTCCTCAAGAACACTGTAGATTCTTTGGGAGCACCTAGTTCCTGTCCCTAGTACATACAACAGTTCAAACTGTCTGAAACTCCAGTTCTAGGTATTCTGACAAAATCTTCTGACTGTCCTATGCACAGATGAATGCATTAGGCATAAATGAAGCAAAAAGCACATAATCAGTCCAAAACACCTTTATACATAAATTAATGACACGAATTCTTAAAAAGAAGAACACCTTGTACAAAAAGGTTATTTTTTCAAGATGGGTGTGATAGTGCTTCTTTTAAGGTCAGCACTCCAGACACTCATGCAGGAAGATCACCACACACACACACACACACACACCACACACACACACACACACAGACACACACAGACACACACAGGCACACACAGAACAAAATACCCTGAATAACGCAGAGGAAAAGGAACATTTATGGTCATTTCAGGTATCTTCCCCTGGTACCCATAAGATCATCTTCAACAATGAATATTGCCAACCATGGTCACACATTCCATTGATTCCAGGTTTGGGAGGCAAATGCAGTCTGATATCCAAGAATTATAGGCCAGTTTGTTCTACCTAGTTGAGTTCATAATAATATTGACCTCAAACCAGTCACACTCAACAGGTGAATGTAATTTTGGAAAGATCTTGTTAGTGAAGCTTGAAGTTCTATTGCATCCCCTGAACCATTTGTCTTTTCTTTTTCTTTTTGTCATTAAGTTATTTTTTACCTTTACATCCCAGTTGTGGCATCTCCTACCCCTACCCACCCCATCATTCACACAGCTCCTCCCTTTTCCACTCTCTCTTTTCTCCTCTCAAAATGAGGATACCCCATCCCTGAAATCACCCCACTCTGGTGTATCATGTTACTGTAGGACTAGGCATATCTTCTCCAACTTAGTACTGACAATGTGGCTCACTTTGTGAAATAGGTACCAAATGCAGACAACAGATTTAGCGACATTCTTGCTCCAGGAGTTAAGGGACCTGAACAAAGACCTGTTTTCTCATCTAGAAATCAAGTCTAATGGACATATAATTTTGTAACTTTGACACCATTAAGTACTTGTTCATCTTACATCATAGACAGAATGATTTGTAGCAGAAGAGGAAGGTGGATTCCCTTTATACTCAACGGTTAAGATTGCTGGCCATGGAGACTTCAGCAAGATTAAAGGACATATTTTCTATGACTTTCTAAGGAATTCTAAAATTATTTAAAAGAACCACAACTGTAAATGTCTTAAAACTAGAAAACTCTTTCAGACGTCCTTCACAATATTGTGTAGTCAAACATATACCCATTTGGGCAACACATTTACTATGTGTCATTGTGTTTCTTCATGCCTCCTGTATATGGTAAGAGCTTCTGCTCCTTCATTTGGAGTTACCTTTCATGGTTACTTCCTGTTACTGAAAAAATGAGTATCTCATTTTGCTTGTATGACCAGAATTCTCCTATTTCCTCTATATGATCTTGGTTCAGAACTTGTAAGGTGAAAAGATCAGCCTTTCTGCAACCAATGTTGCGTTTGTTTACTTATATTAATAGTTCTCAAATTATTTATCATGCCAGGTCATCTATTATAGTCAGGTCTTCCTTATAGGCATTGTGAATGGAAGGACATGTGGTCACTGCATCTCCAATAATTCTTTTCACTGTGAAAAAGAAATAACACAAACATTTTTGACAATCACAAAAATCCATCCGCCAATATGATACACTTTTAGGGGGAAAATGCATCACTGACTTAGTATTAAGAACATGTCTAGGTAAGCCTTCATTTCCAAAGCAACGGATTTCAACACACCTTCAGCTGTATTTGATAAACATAAATCATTAAAGATAAAGTGCCTGTTTAAAAAAAAACTTTTTTAAAATGTGTTCAGTATATGTTTGTATCTCCTTACAATTAGAAATTTGTCAACTTTATTTAAGCTAGACTCATCACGGAAAAGGAAATCTCAATTGAGGAAATGAATCCATAAGTTAGGTTTGTAAACATATTTGTTGCTTTTCCTTGATTAATGTCTGATGATCCATCCATACAATACAGTGGTATATAGGGTAGGTGGTTGTAGAAGGCAAAAGAAAAGTAACTGATGGGGATGCAGTCAGAGTTTGTTCTTTATCAGCACACATTGTTCTTTGAGAGGGCATACGTTCAGATCCCACCAAGTGCTGCAGTAAAATTAAATAAAATTTTTTCCTTAATCCTGCTTTAAATCCAGAACTTTGGGGCTTCAAGGCATCTGTTAGATAATTTCATCTCAGTCAGCAAAGCATATCACATGCTTAGCTCTATCCCATATCACACTGCGGATGGCTACACTCTGAGCTTGGCAACAATCTACCCATCTAGTTCCCATGGCAGGTTGCCACCATCCCAGACATACACATCCCAATTCTGTGGCTGCCCAGTGTGTCCAGCCAACATACACTCTCTTAAACTCAATTAAATCACCACATGAAAGAACACACAACACAATAACCTCTGATCCAATTGATAAGATATAATTCGCTCATCTAGACATACAAAATCATATACACCTCTATCCCTTAAGAATATTCATAACAACCTGGAAATGTGCAGAGACGAATCTTAACATCTACCTTTGTGTTCACTCAGCTGCTCTTCTCCCCTTCTCTTGCTCCTCCTCTCTAAAACTTTTTTCTGCTCATCTTTCCTTCTTGTCCAGTGACAGGTCTCGTTCTATCTTGAACCTGACTTCACCTGCATAATAACATCATCCTACAACCAAGTACTACAGGTAACTTAATATTGCATCTCACTCTAGCTCCAGGGAAAAAGCAAGCCATTCATTTGTGTCCTTCATGTGAACATTCATTCAGGTGCACTTGCATACACGAATATACAAAGATAATTTGATGATTTTATTCAATTTCTGTTGTTATGACTCCCTTTTCATTTCTCAGTTGGTTAATTTGGGCACATTCTCTGTCCCTTGGTTAGTCAGCCTAAGGTTTTTTTCATTCTTTTTGATTTTTCTCAAAGAAGCAGCTCCTGGTTTTGTTGATTCTTTGTATAGTCCTTTTGTTTCTACTTGGTTGATTTCAGCCCTGAATTTGATTATTTCATGCCTTCTACTCCTCTTTGGTGTATTTGCTTTTTTGTTCTCTAAAGCTTTTAGGTGTGCTGTCAAGTTGCAGATAGATCTTCTCTCCTGTTTATTTTTGCAAATACTCAGATGTATTAGTTTTCCTCTTAGCACTCCTTTCATTGTATCCAGTAAGTTTGTGTATGTTCTGCCTTCATTTTTATTAAATTCTAAGAAGTCTTTAATTTCTGTCCTTATTTCTTCCTTGACCAAGTTATCATTGAATAGAGCATTGTTCACCTTCCCTGTGTACGTGTGCTTTCATTCATTATTGTTGTTATTGAAGACCAGCCTTAGTCTGTGCTGGTCTGATGAGGATGCATGTTATTATTTCTATCTTCCTGTATCTGATGAGGCCTGTTTTGTAACTGATTATATGATAAATTTTAGGGAAGATACCATGAGGTCCTGAGTAGAAGGTATACCCTATTTTTTATGATGGAATGTTCTATAAATGTCTGTTAAATCCATTCGGTTATAACTTCTGTTAATTTTTCTATGTCTCTGTTTAATTTCTGTTTCCATGATTTGTCGATTGATGAGGGTGGGGTGTTGAAATATCCTACTATTATTGTTTGGGGTACAGTGTGTGCTTTGAGTTTTAGTAAGGCTTATTTTATGTATGCAGTTGCCCTTGCATTTGGACAATAGATATTTAGGATTGAGAGTTCATCTTCTTGGATTTTTTTTCCTTTGATGAATATCAAGTGTCCTTCCTTATCTTTTTTGATGACTTTTGGTTTTAAGAAGAGTTTATTCTATATTAGAATGTAAACTCCACCTTGTTTCTTGTGAGCATTTGCTTGGAATGTTTTTGTCCAGCCTTTGACTCTGAGGTACTATTTCTCTTTGTCTTTGAGGTGTGTTTTCTGTATGCAGCAAAATGCTGAGTCTTCTTTATGTTTCTAGTCTGTTATTCTATGTTTCTTTATTGGGGAATTGAGAGATATTAAGGAATAGTGATTGTTGCTTCCTGTTATTTTCATTCGTAGACGTGGAATTATGTTTTGTGTCTCTCTTCTTTTGGTTTTGTTGCAAGGAGATTACATTCTTGCCTTTTGTACTGCATAATTTCTCTCCCTGTGCTGGAGTTTTCCATCTATTATCCTTTGTAGGGCTGGATTTGTAGAAAGGTATTTTGCAAATTTGGTTTTGTCATGGAGTAACTTGGTTTCTCCATCTATTTTAATTGAGAGTTTTTCTGGATATAGTAGCCTGGGTTGTCATTTGTGTTATCTCAGGGTCTGTATGACATCTGCCCGGGATCTTCTGGATTTTACATTGTGTGGTGAGAATTGTGGTATAATTCTTAAAGTTCTGTCTTTACATGTTACTTGACATTTATCCATTACTTCTTTTAATATTCTTTCTTTGTTTTGTGCATTTGATGCTTTGACTATTATGTGATTGGAGGGATTTCTTTTCTGGTCCAATCTATTTGGAGTTCTGTATGCTTCTTGCATGCTTATGGGCATTTCTTTCTTTAGGTTAGGGAAATTTTCTTCCATGATTTTGTTGAAGATAATTACTGGCCATTTAAGTTGGGAGTCTCCACTTTCTTCTCTACTCATTATCCTTAGGTTTGATGTTCTCATTGTGTCCTGGATTTCTTGTATGTTTTGGTCTAGGGGCTTTGTGCATTTTACATTGCCTTTGACAGTTGTGTCAAAGTTTTGTAAGGTATCTTCTGCACCTGAAATTTTCTCTTCTATCTCTTATATTCTGTTGGTGATGCTTGAATCTATGACTCCTGTTCTCTCCCTTAGATTTTCTGTTCAGGGTTGTCTCCCTTTGTGCTTTCTTTATTGTTTCTCTTTTTAAATCCTGGATGGTTTTGTTCAATTCCTTCACCTGTTTGATTGCATTTTCCTATAATTCTGCAAGGAATCTTGTGTTTCCTCTTTAAAGATTTTACTTGTTTACTTGCGTTTCCCTGTATTTTTATAAAGGGAGTTATAAATGTCCTTTTAAAAGTACTCCGTCGTTGTCATCGTTGTCATCATCATAGTCATCATCCTCATCATAAAATTTGATTTTAAATCTAAATCTTGTTTTTCTGGTGTGTTTGGATATCTCATATTTGCTTTGGTGGGAGAATTGGGCTCTGATGATGCCAGGTTATCTTGGTTTCTGTTGCTTAGTTTATTATACTTGCCTCTCATCATCAGGTTGTCTCTGGGTTTAGCTTCTCATGTTGTCTCTAATGGTAGCTTGAGCCTCCTCTTGGCCTACGTGTCAGCACTCCTGTAGACCTGTTTCTTTCACCCTGATCTGAGAACAGAGAGTTTCTCCTGGGTTTGTGTAACCTGAATCTTCCAGGTGTGTTGCTTGTTGCAGAAGAGTTGGTCTTACTTCTGCTCTCAGGTGTGTTGGCACTCCTAATGACTGATTTTCAGTTCTGGGTCCAGGCAGAAATCCAAAGTGTCTTGTCCCTGACTGCTCCCAGGTCCCTGTACCCAGTGGCCACAGATGGCATTAGGTGATTCCCTCTTTGGTCAGGAATGTGGGCAGAGAATAATCTCCTCTGAGTTCTCAAGAGTGCCTACAGGTCTCAGGACCCAGCTCTGTTCCCCATGGATTTGTGTGCAGGGAGCTGTTTGACTGATTGAGTTCAGGTACCAGTGCAGGCAGGAACCAGGAGTTTCTGCTGCTGACTGCTCCTATATTCCTATATCCAGAAGCACTCTGAAATTTCCTCTTGGGCCAGGAATGTTGGCAGAAGTGGAGGTCTGTCCTGAAGTCTCAGGATTTTACACACTTCTCAGATTTCATCCCTCTCCCTGGATTTTTTTTTTTTGAGTATCTTATTTAGAATTTTGTCATCATATTTTGTTCTCTTTAAAATTTATTATTATTTTAATTGTTGTTATTCTCAAGGTTTTTACATCCCCTTGTCACCCCTATCACTATTCCACATCCTATAACCCCTCTCCTGTCTCCAAGAGCATGTACATACTCCCCACACCATCTCCATGTAGCCTCGTGTTTATTGAGGGTTAGGTGAATCTTCCCTGACTGAACCCATACCCAGTAGTCCTCTGATATGTATGTGTCAGTGTCCCAATATTAGCTGGTATATGCTGCCTGGTTAGTTGCAAAATGTCTGAGAGATCTTTGGTGTCCAGGTTAGTTAAGACTGCTAGTCTAATTATAGGGTTGCCCTCCCTCTTAGATTTTTCCAGATCTTCACTAATTCCAACACAGTGGTCACCAGCTTCTGTCCATCTATTGGTTGTAAATATCTGTATCTGTCTCAGCTTCTTGTTGGGCCTTTTGGAGGGCAATCTTGATAGGCCCCTGTTTGTTAGCACACCATAGCATAAGTAATAGTGTCAGGCCTTGGGGGCCTTTCCTTAAGATAGTTCCCAATTTGGACTTGTCACTAGACCTCCTTTTCCCCAGGTACTTTTCCATTTTTGTCCCTGCAATTTTTTTTTCAGACAGGACCAATTCTGAGTCTGAATGTTTTACTGTGGAATGGCAACTCTATTCTTAAACATGCTGCTCTGTCTACTGGAGGTAAAACTCTACTAGTTCCCTTGATCCACTGTAGGACATTTCATCTAAGGTCCCTCCCTTGGAGTATTGAGAGTCTCTCATCTCCCAGGTCTCTGGCACATTCTAGAGGACTCTCCCACCTCTTATTGTTGCTTATTTCCATTCTTTATTCTGGCCCTTTGGGCTTCAGTCCTGTACCCCTCTCCACCTCCAGCCAATATGTGATAATGTTTCCTTCTTCCCCTCACTGAAACCTTTCCTGTGGGACAGTAAAAGGCACCCTGGTTCCTGGTTGAGGAGGCTTGAACCCTAGAGATCCTGAAGGGAAAATAGGCATTTTGCTTGACTCCCAGGAAACCATGCCTGTTACTACCCAGCAGTCCTCCATAAATTTGTAGCCATCAGTCCTGTCAGGCAATTCTCCAAGTCCCTCCACAGTTAGAGAATGTGACCACAGGTCACATAGGCTCAAAATAGATTTCCATTATAATGAGGTAGCCAAAGACCTGGAGCCTTAGTCATTGAATTTCCCTTCCCAGACATTCCCCTCTATAAAATGTATTTAATCTCAGGCTCACTGTAAGAAGTGGGGTACTGTTTTACTTATTCATTTTCTGCAATGACAATAAATGCCTAAAAACCACAGACTGTTTCTTTCTTTTTTTTTGCCTACAGAACTGCTTTCTAATCTCCAAAAGACAGCCTCCCTGCACTCCCACAGGCATCATCCCCCAAGCTCAAGCCTACCACTGCCAAGCCAAGGACATCCCCTGCCAGACAGAGCTCCCCATATTTTCCCCTCAGCTCCAGACTAGATCCAGGGCAATGGGCCCCCACTCTGTACTCCATTGGGTACACATGTTAAGTCCAATCATTGGCTGTGAGCATTACTCTCTGTATTTGTCAAGCGCTGGCAGAACCTCTCAGGAAACAGCTATATAAGGCTCCTGTCAGCACGTAAACCTTGGCATCCCCAAATAGTGTCGTGGTATGGTGACTGCATGTGGGATATATCTACATGTTTGGGCCTTTCCTTCAGTCTCTGATCCACACACTGTCTCTGAATTTCCTCCTGTGAGTATTTTGTTCCCCCCTTCTAAGAAGCATCCACACTTTGGTCTTTCTTATTCTTGAGCTTCATGTGGTCTATAAACTGTATTTTGGGTGTTCGGAGCTTTTGGGTTAATGCCCACTTATCAGTGAGTTTATATCATGTGTGATCTTCTGTGGTTAGGTTAACTCAATCAGGATGATATTTTCAAATTTTATCCATTTGCATAAGAATTTCATTAAGTCATTGTTTTTAATAGCGAGTAGTATTACATTGTGTAGATGTACCACATTTTCTGTATCCATTCCTCTGTTGAAGGATATCTGGATTCTTTCCAGCTTCTGACTATTCTAAATAAAGCTGCTATGAACATAGTGGAACATGCATCTATGCAATGTGTTGGAGCATCTTTTGGGTATATGCCAAGAAGAGGTATAGCTGGATCCTCTTTTCTGAGTAATGTCCAGATTGATTTCCAGACTGGTTGTAACAGTTTGAAATACCTCCAAAAACGGAGAAGTGTTCCTCTTTCTGCACATTCTTTCCAGCATCTGTTATCACCCAAGTTATTCACCTTAGCCATTCTGACTGGTATGATGTGGAATCTCAGATCTCTTTTGATTGACATTTTTCTAATGACTAAGGATGTTGAACATTCCTTTAGGTACTTCTCAGCCATAGAATATCCCTTAGTTGAGAATTCTTTGTTTAGCTTTGCACAACATTTTTAATAGGGTTCCTGACCTGAAGCTGAACTACAGAACAATATTGATAACAATTGCATGGTATTGATACAGAGACAGATGTGTTGGTCAATGGAATAGAATTGAAGACTCAGAAATAAAACCAAACACTCCTGATCTTTGAAAAAATTCCAAACCAAAAAAAAAAACAAAAAAAAACAAAAAAAAAAAACAATACAATCTGGAAAAAAAGAGCTTCTTCAATAAATAGTGCTGGTCTCTCTGGCAGTCTGTATGTAGAAAAAAAATGAAATTAGATCCGTTTTTGTCACGTTGTACAAAGCTCAAGTCCAAGTGGATCAAGGACCTCAATATAAAACCATATAGACTACGTCTAATAGAAGGGAAATTGAGAAAGAACATTCAAATCTTTGGCACAGGAGTGAAATTCCTAAACAGAACTCCAAATACTTAGGCTCTAAGATAAAGAATTAATAAATGGGAAGTCAGGAAATTGTAAAGCTTCTGTAAGGCAAAGGACATAGCCAATAAGACAAATCTGTAACCTACAATTTGGGAAAAGATCTTCATAATTTTTTTAAAATAGAAATTCTGTGGAAATTCTCATTCCATTTTGAGTTTTTGTGTGGATTAAGTATTAGGGTGACTCTGGCCTCATAGAATTAGTTTGGAAGTGTTCCTTCTGTTTCTATTTTGTGGAATAGTTTAAGAAGTGTTGGTATTAGCTCTACTTTAGAAATCTGGTAGAATTCTGAATTAAAGCCATCTTTCCCTATGCTGTTTGTTTGTTTGTTTATTTTATATGACTTTAGGTGTTAGGGAACTCTTTATATAATTTACCTTGATTTAAATTCAGTAAGTGTCAGACTGCACCTGGATATGAATGGATGTGGTCAAACAGTTCCCTGCACCCAAATCCTATGGGAGGGAGAGGTAGACCTTCAGAGGAGCAGACATACCTGGGAAACCAGAGGAGAATACTCTCTGCCCACATTTCTGACACAAGAGGAAAATGCCTAGTGCCAAATGGGCCCACTGCACACAGGAACACAGGAGAAGTAGGGGCAGTTCCTTCTGGTTGCTGCCTTAATGGAGTGCTGAAAAACAGCCCCAAGGAGTGACTTCAGGCCCAAGATCAGAGGTAAGACTGACTTTTCTGCTCCAAGTGGACTGCCTGGTGGACTCAGGACATACGAAGGCAAAATTCCTCTGGGACCAGACACTTCTGGTTTTTAGCTATAGCCAGAACCTCGCTGATGCTGGCCTACAGCTCTCTGCTCCCAAACCCCTTGGAACAGAGAGCTGATCACCCAGAAGTATGGGAAATCCTGAAACTACAGAGCAGGAGAGACCTCCACTTCTGCCCACCTTTGCTCACATCCATGTCCCAAAAGGAAACTGTAGAGTGCCTTGGACATGGGAATATAGAAGCAGTAAAGCTGTAGGAGCCCTGTGGTCCAAACTGCACTGGGATCTGAAAGGACCTGGTCAAATGCACGCTCAACCCAAATTCTGTGGGAGGGAGAGCTAGACCTTCAGAGGGGCAGACATGCCTGGGAAACCAGACGAGACTACTTTCTGCCCACATTCCTGACTCTAGGGGAAAAAAACCTAAGAACATCTGGGACCCTGCACACAGACACCCAGGAGAAGTAGGGGCAGGCCCTTCTTTTTCCCACCCACATGGACAGCTGAACATCAGTGGACAGGAATGACTACACGCCTGAGGTCAGAACACTGTTCCCATAACCGACTGAAAGAAAACAGGAAAACAGGTCTAGAGTACTCCTGACACACAGGCCTGTAGGATGGTCAAGCCACAGTCAGAAATAGCAAAACAAGGTAACACCAGAGACAACCTGATGGCAAGAGGCCGGCATAGGAAGCCAAGCAACAGAAACCAAGGCTACATGGCATCATTGGAGCCCAATTCTCTGGCAAAAGCAAACACTGAATACACAAAACACCAGAAAAACAAGATCTACATTTAAAATCACATTTTATCATGATGAAGGATTTCATAAATAACTCCCTTAAGGAAATACAGGACAACACAAGTAAACACAAAAATCCCTTAAAGAATTACTGTGAAAAACAACAAAATGGAAGAAGGAAATGAACAAACCAATCCAGGAGTTAAAAATGAAAATAGAAAGAATAAAGAAAGCACAAAGGGAGACAACTCTGTAGATAGAAAACCCAGGGAAGAGATCAGGAGTTACAGACGCGAGCATCACCAATAGAAAAGAGAATCTCAGGAACAGAAGATTCCATAGAAATCATCAACACAACTGTCAAAGAAAATGTAAAACAGAAAAATCTATTAGCCTAAAATATCCCGGAAATCCAGGACACAATGAGAAGATCAAACATAAGGATAATAGGTATAGAAGAGAGTGAAGACTCCCAACTCAAAGGACCAGTAAATATCTTCAACAAAATCATAGAAGGAAAATTCCCTAACCTAAAGAAAGAGATGCCCATAAACATACAAGAAGCCTACAGAACTCCAAATAAATTGGACCAGAAAAGAAACTCTTCCCATCACACATCAAAAAACCAAGTGCCTAAAACAAAGAAAGAATATTAAAAGCAGTAAAGGAAAAAGGTCAAGTGACATATAAAGGCAAACCTATCAGAAGACTAGACTCCTCACCAGAGACTATGAAAGTCTGAAGATTCTGGAGAGATGTCATACAGACTCTAAGAGAACACAAATGCCAGCCGAGGTTACATTATTCAGCAAAACTCTCAAGTAACATAGATGGAGAAACCAAGATAGTCCATAACAAGACCAAATTTACACAATATCTTTCTACAAATCCAGTCCTAAAAAGGATAATAAATGGCAAAGCCCAAAGAAGGAAGTGAGCTACACCCTAGAAAAAGCAAGAAACTGATCTTTTTGCAACAAAACAAAGAGAAGACAAGCACACAAACATAATCTCACCTTGAAATACGAAGATAACAGGAAGCAACAATCACTATTCCTTAATATTTATCAACATCAATGGACTCAATTCCCCAACAAAAAGACACAGATTAACAAACTGTATACATAATGAGGACCCAGTGTTCTGCTGCCTAAAGGAAAAACACCTCAGAGACAAAGAAAGATGCTACCTCAGAATAAAAGGCTGGAAAACAACTTTCCAAGCAAATGGTCTGAAGCAGCAAGCTGGAGTAGCCATTCTAATATTGAATAAAATTGGTTTTCAAACAAAAGTCATCAAATAAGATAAGGAAGGACACTTCATATTCATCAAAGGAAAAATCCAACCAGATGAGCTCTCAATTCTAAATATCTATACCCCAAATACAAGGGCACCTACATACATAAAAGAAACCTTACTAAAGATCACATATTGGAACTCACACAATAAGAGTAGGCGATTTCAACACCCCACTCTCATCAATGGACAGATCATGGAAACAGAAATTGAACACAGACATAGACAGACTAAGAGAAGTCATGAACCAAATGGATTTAAGAGACATTTATAGAACATTCTATCCTAAAACAAAATGATAAACCTTCTTCTCACCACCTCATGGTACTTTCTGCAAAATTGACCATATAATCAGTCACAAAACAGGCCTCAACAGATACAGAAAGATAGAAATAATCCCATGTGTCCTATCAGACCACGATGGGCTAAAGCTGGTCTTCAATAACAATAAGGAAAGAATGCCCACATATATATGGAAGTTGACCAATGTTCTACTCAATGATATCCTTGTCAAGGAAGAAATAAAGAAAGAAATTAAAGACTTCTTAGAATTTAATGAAAATAAAGTACAACATACCCAACCTTACGGGACATAATAAAAGCTGTGCTAAGAGGAAAACTTATAGCTCTGAATGCCTTCAGAAAGAAACAGGAGAGAGCATATATCATCAGCTTAACAGCACCTCTAAAACCTCTGAACAAAAAAGAAGCAAATACACCCAGGATTAGTAGAAGGCAGGAAATAATGAAACTCATAACTGAAATCAACGAAGTAGAAACAAAAAGGAATATACAACAGAATCAACAGAACAAAAAGCTGAGAAAATCTTTGGAAAATCAACAAGATAGATAAACCCTTAGACAGACTAAGCAGAGTGTCCAAATTAACAAAAATCAGAAATGTAAAGGGAGCCATAACAACAAAATAAGAGGAAATTCAAAAAATCATCAGATCCTACTACAAAAGCCTGTATTCCACAAAACGTGAAAATCTGGAGGAAATGAACAACTCTCTTGCAAATACCAGCTACCAAAGTTAAATCAGTAACACATAAACCAGTTAAACAACCTCATATCTCCTATAGAAATAGAAGCAGTAATTAAAAGTCTCCCAACCAAAAAGAGCCCAGGTCCAGATGGCTTCAGTGCAGAATTCTCTCAGACCTTCATAGACGACCTCATACCAAACTATACCACAAAATTGAAGCAGACTAAGCACTACCGAATTCCTTTGTGAAGCCATAATTAGTCTTATACCAAAACCACACTAAGACCCAACAAAGAAATAGAACTTAAGACCAATTTCCCTCATGAATATTGACACAAAAATACTCAATAAAATTCTTGCAAACTGTATGCAAGAATACATCAAAAAATTATCCTCAATGATCAAGTAGGATTCATCCCAGGAATGCAGGAATGATTGAATATAGAGAAATCCATCAACGTATTCCACTATATAAGCAAACTGAAGGATAAAAACCACATGATCACTTCATTAGATGCTGAGAAGGCATTTGACAAAATTCAACACTGCTTCATAATAAAAGACCTGTAAAGAATAGGAATTCAATGTCCATACCTAAACATAGTAAAAGCCATATGCAGCAAATCAGTAGTTAACATCAAACTAAATTGAGAGAAACTTAAAATAATCCCACTAAAATCAGGGAGTAGACAAGGCTGCCCACTCTCTCCCTACTTTTTCAATATAGTTCTTGAAGTCCTAGCAAGAGCAATAAGACAGCGAAAGGAGATCAAAGGGATATAGATTGGAAAGGAAGAAGTTAAAATATCAATATTTGCAGATGATATGATAGTATATTTAAGTGACTCCAAAAATTCCACCAGAGAACTACTAAACCTGATAAAGACCTTCAGCAAAGTGGCTGGGTATAAAGTTATCTCAAATAAATCTGTAGCCTTCTTCTACACAACAGAGAAATAAGCTGAGAAAGAAATTAGGGAAACAACACCCTTTGTAATAGTAACAAATAATATAAAACACCTTGGTGTGACTTTAACCAAGCACATGGAAGATGTGTATGATAAGAACTTCAAGTCTCTGAAGAAAGAAATTGAAAAAGATTTCAGAAGATGAAAAGACCTCCCATGCTCATGGATTGGCAGGATTAATATAGTAAAAATGACCATTTTACCAAAAGCGATCAACAGATTCAATGCAATCCCCATCAAAATTCCAGTCCAATTCTTCATAGTGCTAGACAGAACAATTTGCAAATTCACCTGGAATATCCAAAAACCCAGGATAGCTAAAACGATCCTCAACAATGGAAGAACTTCCGGGGGAATCACTATCCCTGAACTCAAGTAGTATTACAGAGCAATAGTGACAAAAACTCTATGGTATTGGTACAGAGACAGGCAGATAGAACAGTAGAATAGAATTGAAGACCCAGAAATTAACCCACACAAATGTGGTTCTTTGACTTGACTAAGGAGTCAAAACCATCCAGTGGAAAAAAAGTCGCGATTTCAGCAAATGGTGCTGGTTCAACTAGAGGTCAGCATGTAGAATGCAGATTGAACCATTATCACCCTGTACGAAGCTTAAGTCCAAGGGTATTAAGGATCTCTACATCAAACCAGATACACTCATACTAATAGAAGAAAAAGTGGAGAAGAATCTTGAACACATGTGCACTGGAGAAAATTTCCTGAACAAAACACCAATGACTTATGCTCTAAGATGAAGAATCGCCAAATCGTATCTCGTAAAGCTATAAAGCTTTTGTAAGGCAAAGGACACTGTCCTTAGGACAAAATGATAACCAACAGATTTGGAAAATATCTTTATGACTACTCCAACTGAGAAAGGGCTTATATCCAAAATATACAATGAACTCATGTTGTTGGACTGCAGGGAGACAAATAACCGTATTAAAAAATGGGATTGAGAGATAATCAAAGAATTCACAGATGAAGAATATTGAATGGCTGAGAAATACTTAAAGAAGTGTTCAACATCTTTAGTCATAAGGGAAATGCAAATCAAAACAACCCTGAGATTCCACCTCACACCAGTCAGAATGGCTAAGATCAAAATCTCAGGTGACAGCAGATCCTGGCAAGGATGTTTAGAAAGAGGAACACTCCTCCATTGTCTGTGGGATTGCATACATGTACAAGAATTCTGGAAATCAGGCTGCAGATTCCTCAGAAAATTGGACATTCCACTACCTATAGACCCAGCTATACCTTTCTTGGTCATAGACCCAAAAGATGCTCCAACATACAACAAAGACACATACTCCACTATGTTCATAGCAGCCTTGTTTGTAATAGCCAGAAGCTGGAAAGAACCCAGATGCCCTTCAACAGAGGAATGGATACAGAAAGTGGTACATCTCCTCAATGGAATACTACTTAGCTATCAAAAATAATGACTTTATGGAAATTCATGGGCAAATGGATGGAACTGGAAAATATCATCCTGAGGGAGGTAACTCAATCACAGTAAAACACACATGGTATGCACTCATTGATAAGTAGATATTAGCCCAAATGCTCGAATTACCCAAGATGCAGAGAACACATGAAACTCCCAAAGGGTGACCAAAATGAGGATGGTTCACTCCTTCTCTCTCTGTGTGTGTGTATGTTGTATATTTGATAAAGAGAAAGAGAGAGGGGGGAGGAAAGAGACAGAGAGAGAGAGAGAGAGAGAGAGAGAGAGAGAGAGAGAGAGAGAGAGAGAGTAGTTTAAATAGGAAGAGTTTGAGTAAATCATTTCTTTGTAACATAGGTATGCCTCATCATATCAATGGGTCACTTTGCCTTGACTGAACATAGGGTTTCCTACCTTATCTCCCTAAACAGTAGGGAAAAATCAGTAAAGGTCTTTAGAATCTTCACACAGCAAAGGATCTTCACAAAGCACAAACTAGTTTGAATTTCCAATCTCCAAAATCCTCAGTCATTTGCTTGAAAAATCTTAAGAAGAGATTTGTTTTGAAACGAAAAATAAATTAAAGGACAGCAGAGCCCGCCCTGGGCTGGAATACACAGATGTGAGCCAGAAATCGTTTTTAAGCTCTGGTGCAGTTGGTGACTGCATCTCATCCTATTCTTCACAGCTCAACTTCCAAATCTAAAGCAGTTATTGATTGCAGAAAGAAAAGGGGGAGATTCAGGAAATATTTTGCCAATTTTTTTCAGTACACTTCTGTTTTTCTGTTGTTTTGTTTTGTTTTTCAGATTTCTATGAGGAGCCTTAAATAATATGCATGTCTTTCCTGTAAAATTATATTTCTTTGTGTTTTCTAGTAAAGGCATTTCTCTTACTAAACACTACTCAAATTTCCTCAGCAATAAGCAAAGTTTGATGGAGTGATACATATATTTGTTATACATTATTGGTCATGTAAGTCTTTGGAGAAACATTCTCCTCATTCGATTACATCATGTCATTTATACAGCACTTTAAGTCTCCTTTTCCTATTAATTTTTAACATTCAATGCTGTGAATATAATTATCGACCTATAGCATTTAATTACTTTAGACTGAAAACCGGAGCTTCCTGTTGCAAACACCTGCATTACAGATGTTCGTAGTACAATGAGTAAAACCATAGATGTGATTGATATAAGAATGAAAAGAAAGGGGGTTGGGGATTTAGCTCAGTGGTAGAGCGCTTGCCTAGCAAGTGCAAGGCCGTGAGTTCGGTCCTCAGCTCCGAAAAAAAAAAAAATGAAAAGAAAGCTTATATAACTATAGCCCATCCAAGAATAACTCACTTAATATTGTTTGTACAGTTCTCAGGATGAGGAAATAATCTCTTTTTTAACTTGACTCTCTATGAAGACTTCTGTCTTTCTCTTAGATTCACCTGACATAACACTACAGTATAAACAATACCTCTTACTTCTTTACCGGTTATACCGTAATATGTTTGTTGGTATATAATGACTCTGTGTCTCATATGAGTCTCCTGCAGATCAATATGCCCTAGTCTTCAGGAGTAACTTCTCATAAAAAAAACCCTACATCTTTAAATGTTTATCTATAAAGTTGAAGAATTAGGTGACCACTGAAAAAATTAAGAATATTTAAATCAACTGAAAGCAAGTAGAATATTTTTTACTAAATAGTATTATGAAGTATTTTATTATACTCCATATGAAGTCCTGGCTGCCTGGAACTCAGACAGACATAGATGTCTCTGATACCCAGGATTGGTACTAATAGTGAAAGAATAAAGATTTTTAAACTATCCCCCACTGACCCTGCTTTGAGGGACAGTGCACCTCACAAAAGAATAACATCACATGTTATGGGGAAGTAGTCCAGCCATAGACCACCTGGCCTTGATAAGGCCTGGGTCAGCATAAAACATCCAGCCTTGATAAGGCCTGGCTCAACATAAACCATCTGGCCTCGATAAGGCCTGCCTTGACATAAGCCATCTGGCCTTGATAAGGCCTGTCTTAACAGTCCTGAGAAAAAAGAGTTGGGGTCAGCTCACCCCAGGTGCAGGGCACCCTGGAGTTGAACTGAACCCAATTTGATCATGTGTGCCAATGTAAACAAACTAGTGAAATTGCTTTGCTTTGTGTAACTGTTGCCAACTACCTATGTAATTTTCCCTATGAATACCTTCCCCTAATTGTGCTTGGGGTTAACTCCTCTGTATCCTGTGTGAGATACGTGTGGTCCCCAGAGCTCTGGTTCCTCAAATACACCTCTTGTTCATTACATCAAGACCGGTTTCTCATGAGTTCTTGAGGGTAGTGTCGTCTCAAGATTTGAGGGGGGTCGTCTGGTATCTCACAACAACCCACAACTCAAAGACCTTCTTGGAGGTAAGGGAGATTCCCAATTGTGTCTGAGTGTGGGGCTGATGTCTGTGTCTTTCTCAGTTCTAGTTCTGGTTCTGGTTAGTATCTGAAAAGCACCTTTGGTTTTGCAGCTGCTTTCTGGAGCTGTAGAGCTCAGAAGCTGTGGTTGACACACGTGTCCAGAGGACCACATGCTGCACCCTGGGGGATGCTTCAGGGCAACATGAGAGCCAGGGACACCTGGTGGTCTCCTATGGGGTAGAAGAGGATAGTATGTTCCTCTTGGAAGAGAAACTTCAAAGACCTCTTCTGTTTGAAACTGCCTTTGGCTGGTGCCTGCGGACCAGGTGTGGTCTTTGTTGTCTGTATATAGTAATCTCTTTGTGTTTTCTGTTGTTTGTCTGTTTAGTGTTTTTTATTACTATAGGACAGATGGTAACTATTCCTTTGAGCCTGATGCTAGATCATTGGATTGAAGTTAGGGACAGAGCACATAATATGTCAGTTGAAGTTAAGAAGGGCAAGTGGTAGACTTTCAGTGTCAGCTGACCCCTGAGGGCTCTTTCAATTTGGCTGTGATACTTGACGTTAAAGCTCTTGCTTTTCAGGAAAAATTGGGAGCACATCCTGACCAGCAACCTTACATCTCGGTCTGGCAAGACATGGTTCAAAATCCTTTACCCTAGGTTAAGCTTTGGGTTAAACTTGGCTCCCAGGCCCTGGCCCTTCGTGGCATATCAGCCTGGCAAACGAAACTGAAGGCTCCTCCCAAACTGAAGCATCCAGTAGCCTCTGCTACTCCTAAAATCTATCCCAAGATTGAGGAGCCTCCTGAATGGCCAGCTCCTCCCTTGCTTCCCCCATTTCCTCCCCAGCATCCTCTAATCTCTGCTCTGCAGGAAGAAGTAGGAAGTGGGGGTCCAGCCACAGGAACCCGAAGCCACAGATTTCAGAGTGCTATGGAACCTGACTCCACTGTATTCATGCCTTTGTGTACTTATGGTATCCCAGTGGACCCCCCTAACCTTCAACACCAGTACTGGCCTTTCTCTTCTACTGACCTTTATAAATGGAAGGCTAATCACCCCTCTTTCTCTGAGAATCCCTCTATCCTTACTGGACTGATGGAGTCTTTGATGAACTCACATCAACCCATGTGGGTGACTGTCAGCAGCTCTTACAGATCTTATTCACTACAGAAGAGTGTGAACGGATCCTCCTGGAGGCACACAAGAATGTGCCGATGTCCTGCTTACCCAGCTCTCTAATGTGATAGAAGCAGGATTTCCTCTGGACCAGCCCAACTGGGATTTCAATACTGCAGCAGGTAGGGAACGACTGACAGTCTAACACCAGGCTCTGGTGGCAAGTCTCAAGGGGGCCTTGAGACACCCTACTAATCTGGCTAAGGTAAGAGAAATATTGCAAGGGCCTGTGGAGCTGCCATCTGCTTTTCTAGAATGCCTCATGGAGGCTTACAGGAGATATAATCCTTTTGACCCTGCCTCTCCAGGACACCCAACAGCAATGATTATTGCTTTTATAGGATTAAAATGGCAGCACCTGGAAGGATTGCAGGACTATACTTTGCAGGATTTTGTTAAGGAGGCTGAGAAAGTGTATCACAAAAGAGAGACAAAGGAAAAGAGACAGGAAAGGGAAAAGAGAGAGGCAGAAGAGAGAGAGGAACAAAGGGATCATAGACAGACAAGGAATTTGACAAGGATTTTGGCCGTGGTGGTAGGAGAAAGAGGTACGGCAAGGTGCAGAGAAGGTGATAGGGCAGGATACAGACATACAGGGAACCTTGGTGACAGAAGACCCAGAACTGGAAATGGGAGAAGGAAACCTACCCTGTAAAAAAGACCAATATGCTTGCTGCAAAGAGAAAGGCCACTATGCACAAGAGTGCCCTAAGCGGAAAGAAAAGACCCATAAAGTACTGAACATACAAGAAGATGATGATTAGAGGGGACGGGGTTAGGTTCCCCTCCCAAAGCCTAGGGTAACCCTAACTATGGAGGGGACCCCCTTAAACTTTCTTGTGGATAAAGGTGCTGAATATTCTGTGTTGCAACAACCATAAGGAAAATTAAGCACCTGAAGAACCGCAGTGCTTGGGGCTACTGGAAAAAAGCAATATTCTTGAACCACCTACCACCCTGTGGACTTAGGGAAAGGCCAGGTTACCCATCGTTTCCTGGTAATTCCAGAGTCCCTGAGTCACTTATTAGGCAGAGACTTTTTGGCTAAGTTAAAAGCCCAAATTCAGTTTATCCTATCTGGACCTGAAGTGAAATGGGAAGAACCCGTGACCATAATACTGGCCTTAAAATTGGAAGAAGAATATAGGTTACATGAACAACTAAGGAAGGAGGTGACTCCAGACCCAAATTGGTGGTTATCTAATTTTACTCAAGCCTGGTCAGAGACATGGATCATGGGCATGGCAGTTAGAGTTCCTCCGGTAGTAGTGGAGCCCATGTCAGATAGCACTCCCATTGGATTTTGACAGTACCCGAAGAGACGAGAAGCTAGGGATGGAATACGACCACACATACAGTGACTCCTTTCCTTGGGCATTCTGGTGCCACGCCAATTGCCCTGGAACACCCCTCTGTTGCCTGTAAGAAAGCCTGGCACCAATGATTACAGAACAGTACAAGACTTGAGAGAGGTAAACAAGAGAATGCAAGATATGCACCCAACTGTTCCTAATCCACATAACCTCCTTAGTTTACTCCCACCTGAATGACAATGGTATACTGTTTTTGACCTGAAGGATGCCTTTTTTGTCCAAAGCTTAATTCTAGAAGTTAGGCAATCTTTGCTTTTGAATGGAAGGACCCAGACACTGGACAAACTGGCCAACTCACTTGGACTAGATTGCCACAGGGATTTAAATATTCACCCACACTTTTCAATGAGGCATTGCATCGGGATTTGGCTACCTTCAGGACTGCACAACCCCAGTGAACCCTCTTGCAGTAAGTAGATGACCTGTTGGTGGCAGCCTCCACCAAAGAAGAATGTTTCCATGGGACTAAGGAATTGCTTACAGAACTGGGTGAGTTGGGATATCGGGCCTCCGTATAGAAGGCTCAGCTATGTCAGACTGAAGTAACCTATTTAGGTTACTCTTTAAAAGAAGGGAAATGGTGGTTGACAGAGGTCAGAAAGAAAACAGTTACACAGATTCCTGTACCTACCACCCCCTGACAAGTAAAGGAGTTCTTGGGTAAAGCTGGGTTTTGTAGACTGGATTCCTGGGTTTGCCACAATGGCAGCCCCATTGAACCCTCTGACTAAAGAATTGAAAACAATCTCTTAGACCCCTGACCATCAGAAGGCTTTTGATGAGATCAAGAAAGCCTTATTATCGTCCCCTGCCCTGGCATTGCCAGATTTGACTAAGCCATTCACCTTATTTGTGGATGAGAGAGCTGGAGTGGATAGTGGGGTTCTTACGCAGACTTTGGCACCATGGAAAAGACCAGGGGCCTACTTATTTAAAAAACTAGACCCAGTTTCGAGTGGATGGCCCTCTTGCCTGAGAGCCACTGTGGCCGTAGCCCTACTTGTCAAAGATGCTGATAAATTGACCTTGGGACAGCAAATGACTATAATAGCCCCACACTCTTTTGAGAGTATTGTGGGACAGTCCCCCGATCAATGGATGTCGAATGCTAGAATGACACATTACCAAAGCCTGTTGTTGACTGATAGGATAAATTTTGCCCCTCCTGCCGTCCTAAACCATGCCACCCTGCCACTAGACACTGAAGACTCAACCCCAGCACATCAATGTGAATATATCCTGGCAGAAGAGACAGGCATGAGAAAGGACTTAAGAGGCCAGCCATGGCCAGAAGGTTCCACCTGGTGCATGGATGGCAGCAGCTTCATGGTTGAAGGTAAACGGATGGCAGGAGCAGCAGTAGTGGACGGGACTGATGTCATCTGGGGTAGCCATCTATCAGAAGGAACCTCAGCACAGAAAGCTGAGTTGATAGCCCTCATCTGAGCCCTACAGATGGCAGAGGGCAAGAATGTAAACATCTATACAGACAGCAGGCATTCGTTTGCTACTGCACATGTACATGGGGCCATATAGAGACAGAGGGAACTGCTGACATCAGCAGGAAAAGATATTAAAAATAAAGAAGAGATACTTAGCCTATTGGAAGCAATCTACCTATCTAAGAAAGTAGCCATCATCCACTGTATAGGCCACCAAAAGGAACAAAGCAGAATTGTAAAAGGTAACAGAATGGCAGACTCAGTAGCTAAAGAAGCGGTGCAGGGGGTAATGATTATAACGAGGACTTCCCTGTACCACCGAATAGTCCCAAAGCCAGACATCGAATACACCAAAGAAGATCACCAGCATATGGACGAGCTAGGGTTCTCACCTCTGGTGATGGACAAGAGGAGGTATGCCCTGGATGGTAAACTGGACCTACCCCAGACAGAAGGACATGCCTATGTGGACCACTTACAGCGCCTGACTCATTTGTGAACTAAACATCTTAAGACTCTGATCAAAGCCTCAAATTATTATATCCCTAAACTTTCAGAGACTGTTGACAGAGTGGTAAAAGACTGTGTGCTCTGTGCCATGATTAATGCAGGACATTCGAGACTTCCCCTAGGAAAGGGACTCAGAGGGAGTCGCCCGAGTGTCCACTGGGAAGTAGACTTCACTGAGGTCAAACTTACCTTATGGTAATAAGTATCTCGTAATTTTTATAGACACTTTTTCAGGATGGGTGGAGACTTATCCTACTAAGTCAGAGAGCCCCAGTAGTGGCTAGGAAGATCCTTGAAGAAATCTTTCCCAGGTTTGGAATACCCAAGATAATTGGGTCTGACAAAGGACCCTCATTTGTCGCCCACTGGGGATCAATTGGAAATTACATTGTGCATATAGACCCCAGAGTTCAGGACAGGTAGAAAGGATGAATAGAACTCTAAAGGAGACCTTAACAAAATTGGCCTTAGAGACCGGCGGAGGAGACTGGACTGTCCTCCTTCCTTTTGCTCTGCTCCGCGTACGAAACACTCTTAGCCCTTTCGGCCTAACACCTTATGAGATTATGTATGGGAGTCTCCTGCCCCTCATTGAATCAGGTGGGGCCCCCTGTCCTGAGGCTCTTCCTAAAACCCTGTTTGCTCATTTGAAGGCTTTAGAGACAGTCCAACGTGAAATCCTGAGCCGAGCGAAAGAAGCTTACAAGACGGGAAGTCCAGAGATGCCTCACCAGTTTCAAGTGGGAAACGCAATCCTGGTCAGGCAACACTGGGCCGGGAATTTAGAATCTCACTGGAAAGGACCCTACCTAGTACTGTTAACCTCTCCCACTGCTGTTAAGGTAGATGGGATTGCTGCATGGGTCCACACTTCCTATCTAAGGGTGCACCAGATGTTTGCAAAAATGAATGGAAGCTGGAAAAGACTGCTAACCCTCTTAAACTTCGTCTCAGTCATAAGCACTTATAATTCCTATAACCCCCAGAAACTAACTTGGAAAGTTGTCTCGCAGATAGGGGTACAGTATGGGAACAAAGTAAAATAGCCCCTCTATGGACATGGTGGCCACCCCTCATGCCTGACACTTGCTCCTTAATGGCTGGACTAGATACATGGGATATCCCGGAACACACATATGAAGAAAAGTCTATAGATTCACATCCTATTTTAAAAAGGTCTTTCTCAACCGGAGTAGTGTCCAAAAGGCAGCATGTGTCAGATAAACCTGGCTGCAAAGACTCTCCTGCCCAGAGACAGTTGAGACAAACTCCTTTTTACCCCTGTTCCAGAGATGTCAGGACTATGTTGGAGGCCCACAGGTGTGGGGGGCTAGATCATTACTTTTGTAAACAATGGACGTGTGAAACCATTGGAGATGCTTTTTAGAAACTGATCTCTTCTTGGGACTTAATCTCAGTTAATCTAAGCTCTACAGCATTGGGGATTGACCCCCTAAATATTATATTTACCAAGAAAGGGCAGGAATCCTGAGATTGGATGAGAGGAAGGATGTGGGGATTGCACTTTTATATGACTGGTTATGATCAGGGATTCACATTCTCCATTCGCCTTAAGGTAGAGACTCCAGTTTCAGTCCCCATCGGGCCCAATACAGTCTTACCTGAAGCAAACCCTAGGCCTATCTCATACCACACCAACCACAGATTCCACCTAGAGCATTACCGTTGGAGCGCCACTAGGTGTCAGGACAGCTAAGGTAGCGGTTCCCTCCGGGGATACCTAACAGAGACTTCTCAATCTGGTACAAGGAGTCTTCCAGGTGTTAAATCAGATGGACCCCGGTATCACTAAATCATGTTGGCTCTGTTTAGGGTCAGTACCACTCTATTATGAAGGAATAGCAACTAACAGAGCTGTTACCTATAATAATTCACATCAGGTTTTTTTTTTTTTTTCCCATGGGGATCCAGCAATAAACTAACCCTCACCGAAGTGTATAGAGCAGGTCTATGTATAGGGGCCATTCCTAATACCTTTACTTCACTTTGTAACTCTACCCTAACTGTCAACTCATCTGCTGGTGCCTATTTGGTACCTCAGACTGATACTTGGTGGGCCTGTAGTACTGGACTAACTCCTTGTATTTCCACTTCAGCATTTAATCCTCACAGCGATTTTTGTGTTTTGGTTGTTAGTGCCTCAAGTTTATTACCACCTGGAGAGAGTTGTAACTGGTGCATATGACATAAGATTAACCAGATTCAAAAGAGACCCTGTCGCCTTGACACTAGCAGTCCTATTGGGAGTTGGGCTGACTGGCATATGGACTGGTACTGCAGCATTAGTCACCTCTCACCGCTCCTTTTCAGACTTAAGAGATGCAATGACTGAGGATCTAACAGCCATAGAACAATCTGTTAGCAAGCTAGAAGAGTCACTCACTTCTCTGTCTGAAGTAGTCTTGCAGAATCATAGGGGATTAATTTGCTATTTCTTAGAGAGGGGGGATTATGTGCTGCCCTAAAAGAAGAGTGTTGCTTCTATGTTGATCATTCTGGTGTCATTAAAGACTCCATGTACAAATTGCATGAAAGATTAGTCACCAGACAAAGAGAGAGAAAAGCCAAACAAGGCTGGTTTGAAAGTTGGTTCTCTCACTCTCATTGGTTTGAAAGACCCCCTCCCAGAAAGGGAATTGTACAAGCCCAAGGCCCTCAACTATAGAAATAAAAAGTAAGTTTTTAGATATGTGGGACAAGCTGACCCATCATTTAGACGAAACAGACCAGAAAAGAAAACAAAATGCAGAAACCAGACTAAATTATGGGCACTGCTCCATGGGCCACCTGGCAGGAAAAAGAAACAGTCCCTGACCCCCCGGAAGCCCTGACCACCATGTACTTCTTGCTAACTCACTGTTATGATTATAGCCAAAATAGGTAACATACACGTATGCCTCATTTTCTCCACCAGTCACATCCCTGTAACCATGCATCTGCTTCTGTAAGCCTGCTTCTGCTCCCCAATGCCCTATAAAAACCCGTCCCTGGTTCTGCTAGGTGCGCCAGTCTTCTAAATTGACTGGGACACCCACAGATACCTGTATATCCTGATCAATAAAAATCCTCTTACAGATTACAGCCTGTGGACTCGGTCTGGTCATTGGGCTTGAGGATCTCCCTCCTGAGGGAAGATTCTCTCTGAGAGTCTTACATATGGGGGCTCGTCCGGGATCGGAGATCCTCTGCCTAGAGACCACCGACCACCCACCGGGAGGTAAGCGGGCCAGTGTTTGTCTTGTCCTGTCTTGTCTTGCTTTGTGACTTGTTCTGTAAATGCTTAATTACTTGGCTTGGGTCTAGACCGTTTGTATTTGGGCGGGCCAGAGAAGGAGCTGACGAGCTCGGACTTCTCCCCCGCAGCCCTGGAAGACATTCCAAGGGTGTTTGGAGCCCGGTTTTTCGGGGCTCAGCCTGTATCGGAAGGATACGTGGTTTTGGGTTGGAGGAGAGAGGAGAGAGCCGGATCCACTAAAGGATCCGGACCCTCGTCACCTCTGTCTGAATTTTTGGTTTCAGTTTGACACCGAAGCCGCGCGGTGCGTCTGTCTGACTGTTGGAATTGTTTGTCTTCTTTGTGTTCTAATTTTCTTTGAACATCTGTGGAAATTGGTTATAGGATGCTTTGTCTTGGTTTTGTTTGTCTGGTTTGTTTTCTGTGGTATTGTCGAGTGTCTTTTTGGCTTTTGTTTCATTTTTGGACTTTAGATAGATGACTGTGTTTAAAATCTTGGAATGATGACTGTGTTTGAAATCATGAAACTGTTTGCTTTGTTTGTCAAGGAGTTTTACTTGGTCCTCTTGGTGCTTAACTTAAAAGTTAAAAATAATTTGCTTGAGAAAAATTGTTTTCTGCCAGGGAGTTTTATCTTTCTCTCTTAGCCTCCTCCCCAAGGAGAGATGCCCCTCCCTTTGCTCCCCTTGTCCAGTCTAGCTGCTGTTAACAGTTGTGTATGAAGAACTCCAGGTTAGTGAGTGACCCTGTCTGAAGAAGGTATTAACAAGAGCCTGAAGGGACAGCACAGAGTAGGAAAATGTAGGGGCTGAGGGTGACAAGCATACAGGCCTGCTAGCAAGCTACAGGTTGCGTGTGGGCAGTGGCACAGCTCAGGCCAAGTCAGCGTAAGAGGAGTTTCAAGGTGATGAGGCCGGCTGGGGTTGACGCTTTGACAACAAAAAGATAGGTATAGAGTTAGTGGTTGTTTTATGAGACTTTTGGCCCTGAAAAAAAAATAATTCCAGTTGCTGCTTTCAGAGGCCAGACCTTCAACACTTGCTCACAGAAAGAGAGTGTTCATTAAGAGAAGTTCTTTAAGGGAGCCTGCCATATCTGCTGGCCCTATTCCAAGAGAGGAGTTGATCTCCAACATTAAGTAACCTTCCCTGTTAGTCATCATTGACATGGAGAGTGACTTTGATCCTATCCCCACAGCAGCCAGTTCCTGCCCCTGTGGTCAAAATGCCCCAGGTTGGGGGACAGAGAAGCCCCTAAAATAAGTTTCAAAAAGAATCTACAACGAACTGTGAAGAACTTTGTTTTGGCAGTCAAAATTTAGAATTCAGGCTTTGGCTGTGGCCAAGGTCAGGATTAATGTTTTCTTTTCCATGGGCCTTTAGCCCACTGAGACAGTTTGGTAAAGGGCTGCTACTGAGGTCCTGAAAGTCACAGGTGAATAGGTGTACAATTCTTTTGTCAGCCACTTGGCATCTAGCACCCAGGTCCTAACCATCTCTCCATCCTTTTGTTATTAGTTCTTAAGTCCAGAGAGATAGTCGGTAACAGATCAGCTCCCTCTCTGCTTGCCGTTCTGTTTCACAGACACAAAGCTTGTGCTTATTTTTACAACGGCCTTTTTGTCCCAAAAAGTCCTCCTGGTTTAGCTGTGTGACTAAATGCTATTTGTCCTCTTCAGTGGACCTCTATTCTCTAGACTGTTACAGGTCTTCTTTACCACTGAGGAAAGACGGAATCCTACTGGAGGCAAGAAAGAATGTTCCAGACATGGATGGAAGACCCTCACTCCTGACTGTTGACTTGAATACCCCTGAAGGTAGGGAGTGCTCCAGGTCTGCCACCAGGCTCCAAGGGTGGGTCTCCGAGGGGCTGGAAAATGCCCCACCAATCTGGCTAAGATAAAAAAAAGATATAAAGAGAGAAAGTTACAGAAATTTAAAGGGTTAAGCTAAGTTGCTGAGAGTTAGTGTAAGTTGCAGAGAAAGTAAAGTTAAAGTGTAGTTACATAAGTGGACAGTATCTAATACCTGTAGAGGAAGATGCAGAAGATATGAGAGAGACTGAGGAAGAGAAAGAAAAAAGAAGGTAAAAAGAGCAGGAAGCTAAGGAAGAAAAGAGACAAAAGGAAAAGAAGCTAGAGAGCTAAAGAGGGATAAAAGACAGGAGAGGAATATATACTGGCCACAGTAGTTAGGGAACCTAGGAAGACAGTACCTGGCAACAGAAGAGAATTCCTAGCTAAAGATCAGTGTGCCTATCGCAAGGAAAAAGGACACTGGGTCAGGGACTGCCCCAGGAAGAACAAGAGGGGCCTCTCCAGCAGCCCGGAAGGCAAGCCTCTTGGTCCTAGAGTGCTGGCTATGCGCTAAGATAGAAGGGAAGCCTGCCCAGTTGTTTTGTGAATACGGGGGCCTAACACTCTGTGCTCCTACGCCCAAATGGGCTAGTGTCAAGCAAAAGACCTTGAGTGCAAGGGGCTACTGACAACAAACGATACTCATGGACTACCCGAAGAATAGTGGACCTTGGCGTGGGCCGGATATCCCACTTGTTCCTTGTGATCCCAGACTGCCCCTACGAGTCTAAACCCTACAACCCTGCTCCCGGACCCCGACCTAGACACCCCCTTTCATGACTGTCAGCAGGTGCTCACTAAAGCACAGGGGTGACATAAAGATCTGACTGACCAGTCACCAGAGGGGGTAGATGCCATCTGGTTCATAGATAGAAGCAGCTTCTTACAGAAGAAAAAAGATGGGCTGGGACAGCAGTGATAGATAGAAACAGAGTCATTTGGGCTCAGGCCCTACCAGAAGACACCACTACTCAGGGGGTAGAGCTCGCTCCCCTCACCAAAGCCCTTGGACTGAGAAAGAGACTTAACATCTATGTAGACAGCATGTATGCCTTTGCTACAGCCCATCAGCAGAGGGGCCTGCTGACATCTGAGGGCAAGAAAAAAAAAGAGATTCTGGCTCTGTTAAGGGCCCTACATGACCCAGCCAGGCCGAGGAAGAGACTCTAGTACACCTCAACGAGAAAGAAGATCCTGCTAACTAAATATTATGTTACAGGTCTCAAGTATCTCATGGAACAGATAGTGCACTGATGTATACCATGCCAAAAGGTAACTGTTTTCAGGAAGGTTGACTGTGATAGGAGGCTCCGTGGAGAACAGCCTGGATACTACTGAGAAGTGGACTTCACAGAGATAAAACCAGAAAAATATGATTTCAAATGTCTCCTAGTGTTTATAGATATCTTTTCAAGAATAGATAGAAGCTTCCCCCACCAAACAAGAGACGGCCTCTACAATCATCAAGAAGATACTAGAAAAAATCTTCCCCCGATTTGGAATGCCCAAGGTAATCTGGTCAGACAACAGCCCTACTTTCGTTGTCAAGGTAAGCCAGGGTGTGGCCAGGTATTTAGAGGTCAATTAAAAATTATATTACATCTACAGACCTCAAAGTTCAGGACAGATAGAGAGAATAAATAAGACTCTAAAAGAGACCCTGACCAAATTAACCATGGAGACTGGCACAGACTGGGTGACACTCCTTCCCTCTTGTTCTCTTCAGAGCAAGAAATACCTCTTCCAGATTCAGCTTTATCCCCTTTGAGATCTTATATGGGGCCTCAGCTCCCCTGACTGTATTAGATGATGTTACTGAACCAACATGTCATAGTAATAATGATTTATATGCCAGGCTAAAAGACCTACAGGTGATACAGAAAGAAATCTGCTCACACCTGACAACAGCCTATGCCCCGGGGACCCCTGAGACATTTCGTCAGTTCCAGGTTAGAGACTACAGCTACACTGAGCCCAGACACTCGAGCCTCGCTGGAAAGGACCGTACCTGGTGCTGCTGAACACCCTGACAGCCGTCAATTCTCAGCCCTCACCAGCCGTGTACTAGCTGTTGGGGCTGAGAGCTGGGACCTAGAGGGACACTCAGATCTTGAAAAAGCTCCCTAGACTTAAGTGACTGGGAGGTTGCTATAATGCTTACTTGAGGAATGTGTTTTAAAAACAAGAATTTCATGTTTGCCTGTTTGCCCTGGGTTCCCTTAAAATAGGTATAAAGATAGGCTTGATTTTTATTGCAAATGATATAACATTGCATATGTTGGTACTCCTAACACTTCTTGGGACTGTGCCTCAGGGATCACAATCTATATAAGTTTAAAAGTTCTAAAAGACCTTGGTGTATAGGTTCAGATAGTGTCCAGATTAAAATCCTGATGCTAAAGACTTAATAAGACACAAAAGAGAGTTAAAAATTATTTAAGGCTATCTAGGTGTTACAAGGGCACCACAAGGACATCTGCTGTTGCCCTATAATACAAGGCTTATAGAAAATTCAGAACTGCCATTGACTCAGATATAAAAAAAATAAAAAAGACTTTTTAGCTGACCTCCAAGAACACCTAACCTCCCTCTCAGAGGTAGTCCTTCAGAATAAGAGAAGATTAGACCTGATATTCCTTAAAGAAGGAGCCTGTGTGCTACACTAAAAGAAAAATGTTGTTTCTATACAGATCAGACAAGAATAATAAGAGATATAGACTTTCAGTCATTCAAACTTTTGTGCTGAGACAACAGTATCAGATGATGAAACAACAAGAAACAGAGGTACCTTAACCAAGTTGAGTGGAAGATTCCACTCAAGGACAAAAAGAAAATGGGGGAATGAAAGACCCCCTCCCAGAAAGGGAATTGTACAAGCCCAAGGCCCTCAGCTATAGAAATAAAAAGTAAGTTTTTAGATATGTGGGACAAGCTGACCCATCATTTAGACGAAACAGACCAGAAAAGAAAACAAAATGCAGAAACCAGACTAAATTATGGGCACTGCTCCATGGGCCACCTGACAGGAAAAAGAAACAGTCCCTGACCCCCCGGAAGCCCTGACCACCATGTACTTTTTGCTAACTCACTGTTATGATTATAGCCAAAATAGGTAACATACACGTATGCCTCATTTACTCCACCAATCACATCCCTATAACCATGCATCTGCTTCTGTAAGCCTGCTTCTGCTCCCCAATGCCCTATAAAAACCCGTCCCTGGTTCTGTTAGGCGCGCCAGTCTTCTAAATTGACTGGGACGCCCACAGATACCTGTATATCCTGATCAATAAAAATCCTCTTACAGATTACAGCCTGTGGACTCAGTCTGGTCATTGGGCTTGAGGATCTCCCTCCTGAGGGAAGATTCTCTCTGAGTCTTACAGGTTCACCACCTTAATTTCCACACTCTTAGGACCCTTAGTTATTCTCTTGTTGCTTTTGGCATTTGAACCCTGTATTTTAAATAAGTTAGTAGCTTTTGTTAGAGAAAGAGTTAGTGCAGTGCAGATTTTAATGCTTCGCCAACAATATCATGCCTTAGAAAACCTTAGGGAGAAAGTGGAAGAAGTAGGCTCTGAGTTCTAAGATTATAACTAGTAACAAACAGAAGTGGGGAATGAAAGAATAAAGATTTTTAAACTACCCCCCACTGACCCTGCTGTGAGGGCCAGTGCACCTCACAAAAGAATAACATCACATGTTATAGGGAAGTAGTCCAGCCATAGACCACCTGGCCTCGATAAGACTTTGCTCAGCATGAACCATCTGGCCTCGATAAGGCCTGACTCAATATAATCCATCTGGCCCCGATAAGGCCTGGCTCAACATAAACCATCCGACCTCAATAAGGCCTGACTTAACAGTCCTGAGAAAAAAGAGTTGAGGTCAGCTCGCACCAGATGCAGGGTGGCCTGGAGTTGAACTGAGCCCAAGTTAGATCATGTGTGTCAATGTAAACAAACCAGTGAAATTGCTTTCCTTTGTGTAACTGTTGCCAACTACCTATGTAATTTTCCCTATAAATACCTTCTCCTAATTGGGCTCAGGGTCCACTCCTCCTCTGTCTCTTGTGTGAGATACGTGTCATCTCCAGAGCTCTGGTTGCTCAAATACACCTCTTGTTCATTACATCAAGACCGGTTTCTCGTGAGTTCTTGGGGGTTGGATCGTATCGAGATTTGAGTGGGGGTCTTCCCTACTCCAGTGGTCTTTCAATAGCATGTACCAGGATTCCTGGCTTTAATTCCATTTTATTCAGCTGTGGCCTACTTTACCTGGGTAGAATTGCGTAGAGTGGGCTAGAACTTTAATAATTAGTAATGAAGAAAATGACATACAGATGAGTCAGCATAAAACAGAAAACTACTCAATTGATGGTCTTCTTCTTAGAAGCCATGCTTATAGCCACTATTAACCAACACACTGAAACACCACAGAAAGTACTTATTAGGTCTGAATTAGAAAGAAGAAAATTGCATCATGAGGGTTTGTTCTTTCCTATGCACATTTCTGTGATCACTGAAAGTAATTATAATTCTCCCTCCCTAGTCCCTAGCTGCACTTATTACAAAATGGAAAATATTCTTTATTTCTATCCAGTACAACTCTGAGATCATTGATAAAGTGTGCTCTCCTTATCTCAGGAAACAGTCAATACTATTCCCTTCTGAGTAAAAATATATGCTAGTTCCGATTCCATTAACCACACTTACTGAAGTATACTGAGGTACTCTCTGGAAGAAATTGCTGTGCTGTGATAAAATGCTCTGGCAAAGGCAACTTAAGGCAGAAAGGAGTAATTTGTTGTTAGTAGAGAAATGGCATGAGAAGATTCTCCTAGCTTGCTAGGTGCAAAGCAACAGAAAATTCCTGCCAATCATAGCACTCTGAAATAAAAAGAAAGGACACTTTCTCATAAAGAAGAGTTAATGATCCTTTACTCATAAGAAAATAACTTTGTTTTTGCTTCATAATGCAACACATCTATGAGCTGGAGTGTTGGTAGATTTCTCAATCTGCAAGGAGCTTAGAGTTATTTTGAATCAAGACAAACAATTGCTAAGAAAACAATACCTGGTGAAAACTAGAATCTATGAAAACTTTTTCTTCTGCTTTGCCTTTAAAGGGAAGTTTAATCTTTGAATAACCTGTGCATTGGATGATGTGACTAGGTTCTCCCTGTGTCCTTGTTAATGTGGCTCTAACTTTTGGGCTCTAGTGCACTAGATGTTGACAGTTTTGTCCTTGTTGCTGTTGTTATTTTTTTTACTTTACTTTTGTTTTGGTTTTAAGCTCTCAACTCTACAGTTCAATTTGCAGTGAATTCCAAGTAGTAGAAGTAGGGAGTCACATTATATCCGTAGATAGAAGCAAAGAGAAATGAATTAATGCATACATGCTTGTATTGAGCTGGCCCTCTCCATTATTAGTTCAAAATACCTTACTTAAGAAATAGTTATGAAAAAAGGCATTTTCACAAATCAATTTGACTTGATTGTGACAGTCAATCTCCCAAAGGCATCACAAAATCTCAACAATCATTCACAGATATTCCTGGAGTCCTGCTTCATCTGTGTAAAGTTGACAATTAATACTAAACATAACTGGTTCTACTTTGTGCTGATGAATAGATGCTTATGCTTTACTTGGAATACATTATCAATTATATCAGTGAAAGATTTCCAAAGGGAAACTCCAAGAGGTCTGCTGATTTACTACAGCTTAAGGGAGAACTCTTACATGAGATTGAGAAAGGATGGGCTTCAAATTAACATCTAGAGTCTAAAATGTAGGTGTTTAAAAACATCCAAATGTCCTGGATTCCAGATGATGAGTTAATAAAACAATATTTCTTGAGACCACTAGATTTAGCACAGGTCTACTATATAGACCTATATAATAGATCCGTATAGTAGACCTTTTTGCAGAAAAAAAGAGGGAAAAGAAGAAAATTTATTTTTCTAAGTCATGTCTGAATCCTGTTAAAACACATGATAAAATCCCCTCCTTTGTATCTGCCAGCAACATTGTTCATTCATTTCAAAATCGGCAGTATGGTTCCTGATTTATGAAAACACAGACAGGTCCTTTATGCAAATTAAGACATAGCACTTTTTCTCTTGCAGATCAGAACTTGAGATTTTTACCAGTACAGACACTGGGCTAAACAAACTCCTTGGCTCCCATTACTATTGACCTTGGCTCTTGGCCACTGTCCTCAATGCTAGAAGTCACATGTCAGCTTTTCACCAGTGTACAATCATCTTTATGCCTTTGGCTAACCCTGCTAATGAGATTCAAATGCTCCAGAAAAACACTAGAAATGGCACTGATGAGAAAATCAGAACATTATTTTCTAGAGGCAGAATCCTGTTTACTACTCAGTGGGTCCATAATTGCAATATTTAACCAGAAGCGTTCTTTCAGAAAATGTTTCAAGTGTAATAATTATTTTTTCTAATATTTCAGCTGACAAAATTACTTTCCGCAAAATAGCATTTAAATTATTTTCACTCACACAGTCACAAAGTAGTGACTGGGACTGCATGACTCCAAACTCGGCACCATCTGCTAACCTCCTGCCACATCAGAGCTGGTATGCAGGTTAGTGACATGGCTTGTGTTGCAGTGCTTCTGGTAATGCTCAGCCATCATCCTTTGTTAGTTAGCTTCCTCATTTTGTCCTCTGGCCTCTAGTTCCTTCCTCATTTCATATCAGTCTTTGCACTGAATGCTGCTTTTTAGAGAGGCTGCACCGCTAACTTGTCTGTGTTCTATTGTTAAGCTTGCCACACAATAGTGGCCAAAAACACAGACATCCAGTTTCTCACGATTCTGTTGTATGGAATTCCAGGGTCAAGGCCTTCACAAAACTATTTTCTTCTGTGCTTCCTCCTCTGATATAAATTGCATTTTTCTATCTGTCTTCAAACAATCTAATCTTATACTGTCTTTGTGAATCTTGTCCATGTCTGAAAAGGAAACCAGTCACATTGGGTTAGGATCCATACAAATGACCTCAACAGAACCTTACTGATTGAAAAACTCTCTCCCAAACATAGGTGCATTATTTTGTACTGTGATTATGGCTTTGACATGTAGAATACAAGTAATTCATAGGCACCCACACATCCCTTGCCTTCTTGTTCTTTTTCAGGGAAACTTGTTTCCTTTCTCAGGAGAAGCAGGATTATTGACACACTCTGATTAGTTCTGGCTTGTGATTCCCAAGTAGCTGTTTATCTTCATTTCCTTCTTTGTTTATGAAGCATAGTTGATTTTTTCAGGTACAGAGACAGGCTGTCCAATTTGGTGAGGTTTTATATCATCTAACTTTACAGAAGTTGAGCTTTTAATATGTCCTCATTGCGCCCTCACTGCAATAAATATGAACAATAAAATATGAGTCTTTTTAATGATTTTAAAACATTGTGAGGTTTTTATTTTTATCAAATTTTTATATGATTATATCAATTTCATCCTTTCTCTGCTCCCATTCCAAAATTCTTTATTTTCACCTTTATTTTTTTTTAAATTAACTTGAGTATTTCTTATATTCATTTCGAGTGTTATTCCCTCTCCCGGTAACCGGGCAAACATCCCCCTCCCCCTCCCCTTCCTTATGGGTGTTCCCCTCCCAACCCTCCCCCCATTGCCGCCCTCCCCCCCAAAGTCTAGTTTACTGGGGGTTCAGTATTAGCAGGACCCAGGGCTTCCCCTTCCACTGGTGCTCTTACTAGGATATTCATTGCTACCTATGAGGTCAGAGTCCAGGGTCAGTCCATGTATAGTCTTAAGGTAGTGGCTTAGTCCCTGGAAGCTCTGGTTGCTTGGCATTGTTGTACATATGGGATCTCGAGCCCCTTCAAGCTCTTCCAGTTCTTTCTCTGATTCCTTCAACGAGGGTCCTATTCTCAGGTAAGTGGTTTGCTGCTGGCATTCGCCTCTGTATTTGCTGTATTCTGGCTGTGTCTCTCAGGAGCGATCTACATCCGGCTCCTGTCAGTCTGCACTTCTTTCCTTCATCCATCTTGTCTAATTGGGTGGCTGTATATGATTGGGCCACATGTGGGGCAGGCTCTGAATGGGTGTTCCTTCAGTCTCTGTTTTAATCTTTGCCTCTCCCTTCCCTGCCAAGGGTATTCTTTTTCCTCATTTAAAGTAAAGGAGTAAAGCATTCACATTTTGATCATCCGTCTTGAGTTTCGTTTGTTCTAGGGATCTAGGATAATTCAAACATTTGGGGTAATAGCCACTTATCAATGAGTGCATATCATGTATGTCTTTCTGTGATTGTGTTAGCTCACTCAGGATGATATTTTCCAGTTCCAACCATTTGCCTATGAATTTAATAAACTCGTTGTTTTTGATAGCTGAGTAATATTCCATTGTGTAGATGTACCACATTTTCTGTATCCATTCCTCTGTTGAAGGGCATCTGGGTTCTTTCCAGTTTCTGGCTATTATAAATAAGGCTGCGATGAACATAGTGGAGCACGTGTCTCTTTTATATGTTGAGGCATCTTTTGGGTATATGCCCAAGAGAGGTATAGCTGGGTCCTCAGGCAGTTCAATGTCCAATTTTCTGAGGAACCTCCAGACTGATTTCCAGAATGGTTGTACCAGTCTGCAATCCCACCAACAATGGAGGAGTGTTCCTCTTTCTCCGCATCCTCGACAGCATCTGCTGTCACCTGAGTTTTTTTTTTTTTTTTTGGTTCTTTTTTTCAGAGCTGGGGACCGAACCCAGGGCCTTGCGCTTCCTAGGTAAGCGCTCTACCACTGAGCTAAATCCCCAGCCCCGTCACCTGAGTTTTTGATCTTAGCCATTCTCACTGGTGTGAGGTGAAATCTCAGGGTTGTTTTGATTTGCATTTCCCTTATGACTAAAGATGTTGAACATTTCTTTAGGTGTTTCTCAGCCATTCGGCATTCCTCAGCTGTGAATTCTTTGTTTACCTCTGAACCCCATTTTTTAATAGGGTTATTTGTTTCCCTGCGGTCTAACTTCTTGTGTTCTTTGTATATTTTGGATATAAGGCCTCTATCTGTTGTAGGATTGGTAAAGATCTTTTCCCAATCTGTTGGTTGCCGTTTTGTCCTAACCACAGTGTCCTTTGCGTTACAGAAGCTTTGCAGTTTTATGAGATCCCATTTGTCGATTCTTGATCTTAGAGCGTAAGCCATTGGTGTTTTGTTCAGGAAATTTTTTCCAGTGCCCATGTGTTCCAGATGCTTCCCTAGTTTTTCTTCTATTAGTTTGAGTGTGTCTGGTTTGATGTGGAGGTCCTTGATCCACTTGGACTTAAGCTTTGTACAGGGTGATAAGCATGGATCGATCTGCATTCTTCTACATGTTGACCTCCAGTTGAACCAGCACCATTTGCTGAAAATGCTATCTTTTTTCCATTGGATGGTTTTGGCTCCTTTGTCAAAAATCAAGTGACCATAGGTGTGTGGGTTCATTTCTGGGTCTTCAATTCTATTCCATTGGTCTATCTGTCTATCTCTGTACCAATACCATGCAGTTTTTATCACTATTGCTCTGTAATATTGTTTGAGTTCAGGGATAGTGATTCCCCCTGAAGTCCTTTTATTTTTGAGGATAGCTTTAGCTATTCTGGGTTTTTTGTTATTCCAGATGAATTTGCAAGTTGTTCTGTCTAACTCTTTGAAGAATTGGATTGGTATTTTGATGGGGATTGCATTGAATCTGTAGATTGCTTTTGGTAAAATGGCCATTTTTACTATATTAATCCTGCCAATCCATGAGCATGGGAGATCTTTCCATCTTCTGAGGTCTTCTTCAATTTCTTTCCTCAGTGTCTTGAAGTTCTTATTGTACAGATCTTTTACTTGCTTGGTTAAAGTCACACCGAGGTACTTTATATTATTTGGGTCTATTATGAAGTTTGTCGTTTCCCTAATTTCTTTCTCGGCTTGTTTCTCTTTTGCATAGAGGAAGGCAACTGATTTATTTGAGTTAATTTTATACCCAGCCACTTTGCTGAAGTTGTTTATCAGCTTTAGTAGTTCTCTGGTGGAACTTTTGGGATCACTTAAATATACTGTCATATCATCTGCAAATAGTGATATTTTGACTTCTTCTTTTCTGATCTGTATCCCCTTGATCTCCTTTTGTTGTCTGATTGCTCTGGCTAGAACTTCAAGAACTATATTGAATAAGTAGGGAGAGAGTGGGCAGCCTTGTTCAGTCCCTGATTTTAGTGGGATTGCTTCAAGTTTCTCTCCATTTAGTTTAATGTTAGCAACTGGTTTGCTGTAAATGGCTTTTACTATGTTTAGGTATGGGCCTTTAATTCCTATTCTTTCCAGGACTTTTACCATGAAGGGGTGTTGAATTTTGTCAAATGCTTTCTCAACATCTACTGAAATGATTATGTGGTTTTGTTCTTTCAGTTTGTTTATATAATGGATCACGTTGATGGTTTTCCATATATTAAACCATCCCTGCATGCCTGGGATGAAGCCTACTTGATCATGGTGGATGATTGTTTTGATGTGCTCTTGAATTCGGTTTGCCAGAACTTTATTGAGTATTTTTGCGTCGATATTCATAAGGGAAATTGGTCTGAAGTTCTCTTTCTTTGTTGTGTCTTTGTGTGGTTTAGGTATAAGAGTAATTGTGGCTTCGTAGAAGGTATTCGGTAGTGATCCATCTGTTTCAATTTTGTGGAATAGTTTGGATAATATTGGTATGAGGTCTTCTATGAAGGTTTGATAGAATTCTGCACTAAACCATCTGGACCTGGGCTCTTTTTGGTTGGCAGACCTTTAATGACTGCTTCTATTTCCTTAGGAGTTATGGGATTGTTTAACTGGTTTATCTGTTCCTGATTTAACTTTGATACCTGGTATCTGTGTAGGAAATTGTCCATTTCCTGAAGATTTTCAAGTTTTGTTGAATATAGGTTTTTATAGTAAGATCTGATGATTTTTTGAATTTCCTCTGAATCTGTAGTTATGTCTCCCTTTTCATTTCTGATTTTGTTAATTTGGACGCACTCTCTGTGTCCTCTCGTTAGTCTGGCTAAGGGTTTATCTATCTTGTTGATTTTCTCAAAGAACCAACTTTTGGTTCTGTTGATTCTTTCTATGGTCCTTTTTGTTTCTACTTGGTTGATTTCAGCTCTGAGTTTGATTATTTCCTGCCTTCTACTCCTCCTAGGTGTATTTGCTTCTTTTTGTTCTAGAGCTTTTAGGTGTGCTGTCAAGCTGCTGACATATGCTCTTTCCTGTTTCTTTCTGCAGGCACTCAGCGCTATGTGTTTTCCTCTTAGCACAGCTTTCACTGTGTCCCATAAGTTTGGGTATGTTGTACCTTCATTTTCATTAAATTCTAAAAAGTTTTTAATTTCATTCTTTATTTCTTCCTTGACCAGGTTATCATTGAGTAGAGCATTGTTCAATTTCCACGTATATGTGGGCATTCTTCCCTTATTGTTATTGATGACCAGTTTTAGGCCGTGGTGGTCCGATAGCACGCATGGGATTATTTCTATCTTTCTGTACCTGTTGAGGCCTGTTTTTTGACCAATTATATGGTCAATTTTGGAGAAAGTACCATGAGGAGCTGAGAAGAAGGTATATCCTTTTGCTTTAGGATAGAATGTTCTATAAATATCCGTTAGGTCCATTTGGCTCATGACTTCTCTTAGTCTGTCTACATCTCTGTTTAATTTCTGTTTCCATGATCTGTCCATTGATGAGAGTGGGGTGTTGAAATCTCCCACTATTATTGTGTGAGGTGCAATGTGTGTTTTGAGCTTTAGTAAGGTTTCTTTTACGTATGTAGGAGCCCTTGTATTTGGGGAATAGATATTTAGGATTGAGAGTTCATCTTGGTGGATTTTTCCTTTGATGAATATGAAGTGTCCTTCCTTATCTTTTTTGATGACTTTTAGTTGAAAATTGATTTTATTTGATATTAGAATAGCTACTCCAGCTTGCTTCTTCTGACCATTTGCTTGGAAAGTTGTTTTCCAGCCTTTCACTCTGAGGTAGTTTCTGTCTTTGTCTCTGAGGTGTGTTTCCTGTAGGCAGCAGAATGCAGGGTCCTCGTTGCGTATCCAGTTTGTTAATCTATTTCTTTTTATTGGGGAGTTGAGGCCATTGATGTTGAGAGATATTAAGGAATAGTGATTATTGCTTCCCGTTATATTCATATTTGGATGTGAGGTTATGTTTGTGTGCTTTCATTCTCTTTGTTTTGTTGCCAAGACGATTAGTTTCTTGCTTCTTCTAGGGTATAGCTTGCCTCCTTATGTTGGGCTTTACCATTTATTATCCTTTGTAGTGCTGGATTTGTAGAAAGATATTGTGTAAATTTGGTTTTGTCATGGAATATCTTGGTTTCTCCATCTATGTTAATTGAGAGTTTTGCAGGATACAGTAACCTGGGCTGGCATTTGTGTTCTCTTAGGGTCTGTATGACATCAGTCCAGGATCTTCTGGCCTTCATAGTTTCTGGCGAGAAGTCTGGTGTGATTCTGATAGGTCTGCCTTTATATGTTACTTGACCTTTTTCCCTTACTGCTTTTAATATTCTTTCTTTGTTTTGTGCGTTTGGTGTTTTGAAAATTATGTGACGGGAGGTGTTTCTTTTCTGGTCCAATCTATTTGGAGTCCTGTAGGGTTCTTGTATGTCTATGCGTATCTCTTTTTTTAGGTTAGGGAAGTTTTCTTCTATGATTTTGTTGAAGATATTTACTGGTCCTTTGAGCTGGGAGTCTTCACTCTCTTCTATACCTATTATCCTTAGGTTTGATCTTCTCATTGAGTCCTGTATTTCCTGTATGTTTTGGACCAGTAGCTTTTTCCGCTTTAGATTATCTTTGACAGTTGAGTCAATGATTTCTATGGAATCTTCTGCTCCTGAGATTCTCTCTTCCATCTTTTGTATTCTGTTGGTGAAGCTTGTATCTACAGCTCCTTGTCTCTTTTTTGGTTTTCTACATCCAGGGTTGTTTCCATGTGTTCTTTCTTGATTGCTTCTATTTCCATTTTTAATTCCTTCAACTGTTTGATTGTGTTTTCCTGGAATTCTTTCAGGGATTTTTGTGTCTCCTCTCTATGGGCTTCTAGTTGTTTATTTATGTTTTCCTGGAATTCTTTCAGGGATTTTTGCGATTCCTTTCTGTAGGATTCTACTTGTTTATTAATGTTTTCCTGTGTTTCTCTAAGGGAGTTCTTCACGTCTTTCTTGAAGTCCTCCAGCATCATGATCAAATATGATTTTGAAACTAGATCTTGCTTTTCTGTTGTGTTTGGATATTCCATGTTTATTTTGGTGGGAGAATTGGACTCCGATAATGCCAGATAATGCCATGTAGTCTTGGTTTCTGTTGCTTGGGTTCCTGCGCTTGCCTCTCGCCATCAGATTATCTCTAGTGTTACTTTGTTCTGCTATTTCTGACAGTGGCTAGACTGTCCTATAAGCCTGTGTGTCAGGAGTGCTGTAGACCTGTTTTCCTCTCTTTCAGTCAGTTATGGGGACAGAGTATTCTGCTTTTGGGCGTGTAGTTTTTCCTCTCTACAGGTCTTCAGCTGTTCCTGTGGGCCTGTGTCTTGAGTTCATCAGGTAGGTCACTTGCAGGAGAAAAGTTGGTCTTACCTGTGGTCCTGAGGCTCAAGTTCGCTCTCGGGGTGCTGCCCTCGGGGTCTCTGTGGCGGCAGCAACCAGGAAGATCTGCGCCGCCGTTTTCGGGAGCTTCAGTGCATCAGGGTTCCAGATGGCCTTTGGTGTTTTCCTCTGGCGTCCGAGATGTATGTGCAGAGAGCAGTCTCTTCTGGTTTCCCAGGCTTGTCTGCCTCTCTGAAGGTTTAGCTCTCCCTCCCACAGGATTTGGGTGCAGAGAACTGTATATCCGGTCTGTTTCCTTCAGGTTCCGGCGGTGTCTCAGGCAGGGGTCCTGCCGCTCCTGGGCCCTCCCCCACAGGAGCCCGGAGGCCTTATACAGTTTCCTCTTGGGTCAGGGATGTGGGCAGGGGTGGGCAGTGTTGGTGATCTCTTCTGCTCTGCAGCCTCAGGAGTGCCCACCTGACCAGGTGGTGAGGTCTCTCTCCCACGGGGTCTGGGAGCAGAGAGCTGCTGCAGGCTGGGTTCCGCGGGTGTGGGACTTTTTTTTTTTCACCTTTATTAACTTGTGTATTTCTTATTTACATTTCGATTGCTATTCCCTTTCCCGGTTTCCGGGTCAACATCCCCCTAACCCCTCCCCATCACCTTCTCGATGGCTGTTCCCCTCCCCATCCTCCCTCCATTACTGCTCTCCCCCCACAAATCACGTTCAATGGTGGTTCAATCTTGGCAGGGCCAAGGACTTCTCCTTCTACTGGTGCTCTTACTAGGCTACTCATTGCTACCTATGCAGTTGGATCCCAGGGTCAGTCCATGCATTGTCTTTGAGTAGTGACTCAGTGCCTGGAAGCTCTGGTTGGTTGGCATTGTTTTTCATAAAAGAGGTCTCAAACCCCTGCAAGCTCTTTCAGTCCTTTCTCTGATTCCTTCAACAGGGTTCCCGTTCTAAGTTCCGTAGTTTAATGATGGCATTTGCCTATGTATTTGCTGTGTTCTGGCTGTTTCTCTCAAGAGAGATCTACATCCTTTTCCTGTCGGCCTGCACTTCTTTGCTTCATCCATCTTATCTATATGTAGTTTGGTGGTGTAGTTTTGTGCCACATGTGAGGCAGGCTCTGAATGGGTGTTCCTTCTGCCTCTTCAACAGAGGAATGGATACAGAAATGTGGTACATCTACACAATGGAATATTACTCAGCTATCAAAAACAATGACTTTATGAAATTCATAAGTAAATGGATGGATCTGGAAAATATCATCCTGAGTGAGGTAACCCAATCACAGAAAAACAAACATGCCATGCACTCATTGATAAATGGATATTAGCCCAAATGCTCAAATTACCCTAGATGCACAGAACACATGAAACTCAAGAATGATGACCAAAATGTGAATTCTTCACTCCTTTAAAAGAGGAACAAGAATACCCTTGGGAGGGAATAGGGAAGCAAAGTTTAGAACAGATGCAGAAAAATTCTTATTTACATCCCAAACCTTCCCTCTCACTATCCCTGTTTCTCGAGTTCTCTGTCCCCTCCCGGCTTTGCCTCTGAGAGTTTGCTACCCTCCAAACCACAACCCCCTCACCATCTCCTGGCATTCCCTTTTTCAACAAGTCTCTTCTGATTAGTCAAATCTCTCTCCTGAAGTCAGACAAGGCTGTCTTCTGCTCCATATGTGCTAGAAGGTATGGCCCATATATGTGCTTTGGTTGGTGACTTAGTGTCTGGGCGTTCCCAGGGGTCTGGGTTGATACTTTTTTTCACCCTATGGAGTGCCATCCCCTTCAGCTCCTTCAGTCTTTTCCCTAACTCTTCCATAGGAGTCCTGCACTTCAGTCCAATGCTTTGCTATAACTATTTGAATCTGTATCAATTATCTGAAGGTAGAGTCTCTGTGAGGACACCCTTGCTAATCTCCTGTTTATAAGCACAGTATGGCATCAGCAATAGTGTTTGCCTATGGGATGAATCCTAAGTTGGGCCAGTAACAGTATGAATATTCTTTCAGTCTCTGATCAATTTTTGCCCCTTCATTTCTTTAGAACAGAAAAGTTTCTGGGTAAAATATTTCGAAGGGAGGTTATTTACCTCATCCCTTCACTGGAGGTTCTGTCTATCTACTGGAGGTAGACTCTTCAGTTTCCATCTCCCCACTGTTGGGCGTTTTAGCTAAGGTATTCTTCACTGAGTTCTGGGAATCTCTCAAATACCGAGTCTCTGGTAGTTTTGTGAGGTTCTTCCTACCTCCAAGCCCCAGTGCTTCATATTTGCATTCATTCTCAGGGCCTTCTGGGCTTGACTCCTGTCTCCCACCCTACCTCATAATGCTTCCTTTTCCTTTCATCTCTCCTCACAACACCCATTTTGTTCCCTTCTCCCTGGGATTATAGCACCCTTCCTTGTTCCTTCTTTCTTTTTAAACTTCATACTGTCTATAGATTTTATCGTGGATTTTCTGTACATTTTTGTTAATATCAACTTATCAGTGAATGCACCCACGCTTGTTTTTTTGGGTCTCAGTTACCTCACTCAGGATGATATTTTTTAATTCCATCTGTTCCATTTGCCTGCAAAATTCTTGATGTCCTCCTTTTTAATAACTAAATAGTATTGAATTGTGTAAATGAACCATGTTTGCTGTATCTGTTATTCGGTTGATTGGTGTTGTTTCCAGCTTCTTGCTATTATAAATAATTCTTCTATGAACATAACAGAGTCTGTGTCTGGTGGTGCCTGCAGCATCTTTTGGGTATATGTTTAGAATTAGTATAGCTGGGTCTTCAGGTAGAAGTATTGTCAATATTCAGAAGAAGCACCAGATTGATTCCCAGAGTGGCTGTACAAGCTTGCAATCCCACCACTAATGGAGTTCCTCGTTTTTTCACATCCTTGCCAGAAACTGCTGTTACTTGAGTTTTTGATCTTCGCCATTCTGACTGGTATAAGGTAGAATCTCATGGTCATTTTTATTTGCATTTCCCTGATGACTAAGGATGTTGAACATTTAACGTTTAAGTGCTTATTTGCAATTTGTGGTTCTTCTGTTGAATATTATGTTTACTTCTGCATCCATGCACTTTTAAGCTTTTCAGCTTTTTATGGTGTTGATCTGGTTGTTTATTCCCTGGTGCTCTCTTAGGATACAGGTTGTTATCTCAATCACCCTGAATTTCTTAAGACTTGTTTTGTGACCAAACATGTGATCAATTTTATTAAGTCCTATGAGGAGCTGCTAAGAGTGTATATTATTTTGTGTTTGGATGTAATTGTCTCTAAATATCTCTTAGGTCCACTTCTTTTATAACAACATCTCTAGTTCTTTTTAATGTTTTGTCTGTATGTGCTGTCTTTTCGTGAGAGGGCCAATAGTGTTTGCAGTCGTGTTTCTTTTAGAAACTTGGTTATCATTTTGCTTGAGGCATAGCTATTGAGAAGGGAAATGTTATCTTGGTGGATATATGGTGCTTTACAATATCTTTTTTATTTAAAATTTATATTGTTGGATACAACAGTTGCACTTTTGTGTTTATTTGCTTAAAATAACTTTCCTAACCTTCTACCTTAGGGGAAATCTGTACATGAAATCAAGTTGCATGTCTAGAATGCAGTAGAATGTTTGATTCTGTTTTATTTACCTATTTATTTATTTAGTTATACATACATCCATTCTGTTGACTGTTGATATTGTGAGATATCACTGAGCAAAAGTTGTTTATTTCTGTCATTTTCTTCTTGTTTTTTTTTGTTGTCATTGTTGTTAGTATGGGAGTTATAGGTGATGATGGTGGTGGTGGTGGTGGTGGTGTGTGTGTGTGTGTGTGTGTGTGTGTGTGTGTGTGTGTGTGTGCGTTTGTTTGCTTTCTTTTAACTTTGTTGGTATGAGATTGTTTATTACCTCTCTTCTTTGGCTATAGTTATCTGCCTTTATTGTACCATTTGGTTTACGTTCTGGCACCTTCTGCAGAATGGGATTTGTAGATGGTTATTGCTAAAATTTGATTTTGTAATTGAACGTATTTTATTCATCTGTGTTGACTGAATAATTTGCTGGGTATAATACACTGGGCTGCCATTTGAAATCTATTAGAATCTGTAACATCTGTCCTGGCTCTTCTAAGTTTTAAAGTCTCCATTAAGATATTAGATTTAATTCTCATAGTTCTGCCATTATATATTACTCGTTCTTTTTCTCTTGCAAGTCTTAACATTCTTTCTTTCTTCTGGACATTTACTGTTTTGAAATTACATGTCAAGGAGACTTTCTTCTCTAGTCCAGTTTATCTGGTGTACTGTATATTGCTTGCAGTTGATTGGACAGCTCATTTAGGTTAGGTAAATTTCCTTCTATGATTTAATTGAAAATATTTTCTCTGACTTTGATCACTGTTTTTCATCTTTAGTGCATTCCTATTATTTTTAGAATTTTTTTCTTTCCACAGTGACCCAGATTATTTGCACATTTTATACTAGGAAGTTTCGTTTCTTTGAGAAATATATGCATTTTTTTCTATTATGTCTAAAATCACGGAGATGCTTTCACCAGTCTCTGGTGTTATGTTTGTGAGGCTTGCCTCTGTTCGAGTTACTAAAATTTTCGCTTCTATATTTCTCTCAGTTCTGAATTTATTGATTCTATTTATGTATTTGTTTATTTATCCAATTTTTAAATAGGGTGTTTCTTATTTACTTTTCAGATGTCATTCGCTTTCCCAGTTTCCTGTCCATCAGCCCCCTAGCCCTTCAGCCTCCCCTTGTATAATGGTGTTCTCCAACCTATCTACTCACACTTTACCGCCCTCCCCCAACAATCACCTATACTGTGGGGTCCAACCTTGGCAAGACCAATGGCTTCTCCTTCTACTCGTGCCCCAACAAGGCTATTCACTGCTACATATGCAGTTGGAGCCCAGGGTTACTCCATGTAAAGTATTTGTGTAGTGGTTTTGTTCCTGGAATCTCTGGTTGGTTGATGTTGTTCTTATGGGGTGCAAGCCCGTTCACCTCTTTCCATCCTTTCTCTAATTCCTCAAATGGGGGTCCCATTCTCAGTTCAGTGATTTGCTTCTAGCATTCACATCTGTATTTAATATGTTCTGGCTGTGTCTCTCGGGAGAGATCTATATCCGGTTACTATGTGCATGCACTTCTTAGTTTCATCCATATTATGTAGTTTTGGTGACTGTATGTGTGTGTGTGTGTGTGTGTGTGTGTGTGTCTGTGTGTGTGCGTATATATATATATATATATATATATATATATATATATATAATGTAGTTTTGGTGAAAAAAAATATATATATATATATATATATATATATATGCAACATCTGGGGCATGCTATGAATGGCCATTCCTTCAGTCTCTGCTCTAAGCCTTGTCTGCCTAACCTCTCCTATGTATATTTTTGTTCCCCTTTTTAAGAGTAAGTGAAGAATCCACATCTTCTTCATTCTTCTTGAGTTTTATGTGGTCTGTGCATTGCATCTTGGGTAATTAGAGCTTTTGGGCTAATATCCACTTATCAATGAGTGCATACCATGGGCGTTTTTCTGTGATTTGGTTGCCTCATTCAGGATGATATTTTCTAGTTCCATCCATTTACCTTTGTATTCCATGAAATCATTGTATGTGATAGCTGAGGAGTATTCCATTGTGTAGATGTTCCACATTTGCTGTATCCATTCCTATGTTGAAGTACATCTGGGTTCCTTCCAGCTTCTAGCTATTATAAATAAGGCCGATATGAACATAGTGGAGCATATGTCTTTGATGTATGTTGGAGCATCTTTTGGGTATATGCCCAGGAGATGTATAGATGGATCCTCGGCTAATGCAATGTTCAATATTCTGAGGAACCTCCAGAGATGTTGTACCTATTTGCAACACCACCAGCAATAGAGGACTGTTCTTCTTACTCCACATCCTCACTCTAATCTGTTGTCACCTTAGTTTTTGATCTTAGCCATTCTGACTGGTGTGAAGAGGAATCTCAGGGGTGTTTTGATTTGCAATTCCCTGATGACTAAAGATTTTGAACAATGCTTTAGATGCTTCTCAGTCATTCTATATTCCTCAGTTAAGAATTCTTTGTTTAGCTCCATACCCCATTTGTAATAGGTGAATTTCCTTTCTGGAGGATAACTTTGTGAGATCTTTGTCCATTTTGGATATTAGTCTTTTGTTGGATGTACGATTGGTAAAGATCTTTTGCCAATCTGTTGGTTGTTGTTTTGGCCTAATGACAGTGTCCTTTGCCTTACAGAAGTTTTACAGTTTATGAGATCCCATTTGTTAATTCTTGATCTTAGAACATAAGCCATTGGTATTCTGTTCAGGAAATTTTCCCCTGTGTCCATGTGATCGAGACTCTTCCACACTTTTTCTTCTATTAGTTTAAGTCTATCTGATTTTATGTGGAGATCCTTGATCCACTTGGAGTTGAGCATTGTACAGGGCAATAACAATGAATCAATTTGTATTCTTCTGCATTGTGACCTCCAGATGAATCAACAAAATTTGTTGAAAATGCTATCCTTTTTCCATTGGATGGTTTTGACTCTCTTGTAAAAAATCAAGTGACCATAGTGTGTGGGTTAATTTCTTGGCCTTCAATTCCATTCCAATAATTTTCCTGCCTGTCTTGATACCAATAACATATAGTTTTTATCACTGTTGCTCTGTAATGCTGCTTGAGGACAAGGATGGTAATTACCCCAAAAGTTCTTTTATTGTTGAAGATATTTTCAGCTATCCTGAGTTTTCTGTTATTGAAATTTTATTTGCAAATTGTTCTTTCTAACTCTGTGAAGAATTGAATTGGAATCTTTGTGGGAGTTGCACTTAGTCTGTAGATTTCTTTTGGTAAAATGGGCAATTTTACTATATTAATTCTGCCAATCCATGAGCATGGGAGATCTTTCCATCTTCTGAGGTCTTCTATTTCTTTCTTCAGAAAATTGAGGTTCTTGTCATATAGATCTTTCATTTGCTTGCTTAGAGTCACAACGAGGTATTTTATATTATTTGGGACTATTATGAAGGGTATCATTTCCCTAATAACTTTCTCAGCCTGTTTATCCTTTGAGTAGAGGAAGGCTATTGATATATTTGAGTTAATTTTATACCCAGACACTTTGCTGAAGGTGTTTATCAGACTTAGTAGTTCTCTGGTGGAACATTTGGAGTCACTTAAGTATACTATCATATCATCTGTAAATAGTGATATTTTGACATCTTCCTTTCCAGTTTGTATCACTTAGACCTCTGTTTGTTGCTCTGACCAAGACATCGAGAACTATATTGGATAAGTATAGAGACAGTGAACAGCATTTTCAAGTCCCTGATTTTAGAGGGATTTTTTCAAGTTTGTCTCCATTGAGTTTAATGTTAGATACTGGTTTGCTGTGTATTGCTTTTACTATGTATGGACCTTGAATTCCTATTCTTTCCACGAATTTTTATCTTGAAGGGGTGTTGAATTTTGTAAAATCCTTCCTCAGCATCTAATGAAATGATCATGTGGCTTTTATCTTCGAATTTGTTTATATAGTAGTTTGATGGATTTCCATATGTTGAACCATCCTTGCATACCTGCGATGAAGCCTACTTGATCATGATGGATGATTGTTTTGACGTGTTCTTGGATTCAGTTTGCAGGGATTTTATTGAATATTTTTCCATTGCCATTCATAGGGAAATTGGTTGGGATTTTTCTTTCTTTTTCGATATTTGTGTGGTTTAGGTATAAGAGTAATTGTGGCTTCACAGAAAGAATTTGGTAGTGATCCATCTGTTTATATTTTGTGGAATAATTTGGACAGTACTGGTATGAGGTCTTCTATGAAGTTCTGATAGAATTCTGTACTAAATACATCTGGTGCTAGGCTCTTTTTGGTTCAGAGACTTTTAGTAACTGCTTCTATTTCTTTAGGAGTTATGGGGTTGTTTAGATATCTGTTTCTGATTTAACTGTAGTACCTTGAATTTGTTTAGAAAATTGTCCATTTCCTCCAGACTTTGGAGTTTTGTTGTTTATAGGATTTTATAGTAGGATCCTATATTTTTTAATTTCCTCTGATTCTGTAGTTCTGTCTCCCTTTTCATTTCTGATTTTGTTAATTTTGATACACTCTCTGTGTCCTCTGGTTAGTCTGCCTAAGGGTTTATATATCATGTTGATTTTCGAAAAGAACCAGCTTTTGGTTCTCGTGATTTCTGTGTAGTCCTTTTTGTTTCTATTTGTTTGATTTCAGCCCTGATTTTGATTATTTCCTGCCTTTTACTTCTCTTGGCTGTATTTGCTTCTTTTTGTCTAGAGCTTTTATGTATGCTGTGAAATTGCTGATGTATGCTCTCTCCTGTTTCTTTCTGCAGGCACTCAGAGCTATGAGTTTTCCTCTTAGAACTGTTTTCAATGTGTTCCATAAGTTTGGGTATGTTTTATCTTCATTTTCATTAAATTTTAAGAAGTTTTTAATTTCTTCCTTTATTTCTTCCTTGACCAAGTTGTCATTGAGTAGAGCATTGTCAACTTCCATGTATATGTGGGCATTCTTTACTTATTGTTGACATTGAAGACCAACCTTAGATTGTGGTGATCTGATAGGATGCATGGGATTATTTTCATCTTTCTATATCTGTTGAGGCCTCTTTTGTCACTGATTATGTGGTCAATTTTGGAGAAGATACCATGAGTTGGTGAGAAGAAGGCATATCCTTTTCTTTTAGGATGGAATGTTCTACAAATATCCGTTAAACCCACTTGGTTCATAATTTCTGTTACTTCTTCTATGTCTCTGTTTAGTTTCTGTTTCCATGATCGGTTCATTGATGAGAATGGAGTGTTGGAATCTCCTGAACTGGGAATGAGACTTGGGGATACTGTTTGGATGTATGGAACTTAGAGATTAATATCTGTAGTTAGCTTACTTTCATTTCTGGCATGAGTGGCTGTTTCAGGTGTGTTGGAGTAAAGCAAAGTATCTGGAGAATTTTAGAAGTTCTGTGGGTTCTAACTGAGAGGGGTAATTGAGAGGAGTGAAGCAGGAGGGTGTGTAAGGTTATAGAGTTGAGAGTAAAATGGTGTATTAGCCATGGAAAAGCAGAAGAAAAAGTGAAACCCTGGAGTTAGATTGCCTGATTCCATGGTATGAATCAATCTTCAATTTTTCTTTGAGTACCTTTTCTAAACTGATACTCTACCTATAAATATATCTACATTACCATGCAATCATCTGACTGAAACAGAAATGATCTGTAATTTATATCTAACAACATGGATTAAATATGCTTACCAACTGAGTGTACAGCTTCATAATATTCTTATTCAGAAATCACTTACTCATTGGATTTTTTTTTTTTGGCTCACAGACAGAAGCTGTCATATTTGACTATGGTTAGTATTTCAGTTTTTTCCCCTTTTCCCCCTTCCTCTTCCTTTTTTTGTGCTGTCCCTGTACTTCTTTTCCCACTTCTCCTATTTTAATTCTTGTTCTTTTTGAGACTAAGTCTTACTGTGAGGGTCAGAATGGCTTAGAATTTCTGGGTTCAGGTGATTTTCCTGGATCAGCTTCCAAGTGCTGGGACTACAGGTAAGTGCCACCATGCTTGACTTCTGGTGGTTCTTTTTACAAGACCACTTGAATAAGTTCAATGCTATGATATTTTGAAAAGCATTCACCTGAGTGATTTTCTAAAGAATAATTTGTATGCGTGGATTCGATCAGCTTAAATAGGTGAACTTTGAGTAACCTAATTCTACTCTCTAGTATGGAGCCTTCATTTTATTAATGAATGAATCAGACTCAATTGAATAAAGAAAGTGCTCCTAAAAGACTTCTGTGAACAGGGTGGGAGCATGAGCACATGGTTTGTGACTACTTCTTGAATCTTTAGGCAGCTCCCACCAGCTGTGTTTTCCAGCCTCCAAAATCTTATCAGTCATTTTTTTAAGTACCCTTTCTTCTTTGTATAAATGTTAAACAAAAAAGTAAGTAATTTCTGTATGAAGTAAAGTAACATAAAGAAAACAAATGTATCTCGATTAGAAAACTATTTTCTGAAAGGGTGTAGTAGAATCCAAAGTGGGTTGCAAGACTCAAGGATAAACAGGGATGTTGTCTTTTATTTCTAATGTAGGTAGTAACTTCAGCTCATCTTAGTGGTGGCAGTTCAATATCAAAATGAAAAGCAGTTGACTGATTCAGAAAGGGATGACATATGTTCCAAAAATATGGGGTTTTCCCAAGCTAATAAAAACGCTTTTCTTATATATCTATTGTTTCTATTTCTCTGTGCAAACAAATATGTCAGTTTTACCTAAAACTAGATTTCATTTTTTGTGAGATAAAGATAACTCCTTTGCTACACATAACTCAAATTTGTCCAGTAGTATGTTGAGTGTTATCAGGGAAAATAATGTGTTTGTGTCATATTATTTTCTAAGACAGTTCTCCATGTAGAGAAGGAGAGCAAAATTCCACTCACATGAATACTTTGTTTCATTTATACAGAGCTTTAGCACTCACCATCCAATGATCTTTCAACAGTGTAATGTAAAGATATTTTTTAAGGTTAGTTATAATAGAAGACCCAAGAGGAGTAGAATATAGTCACACCCAAGGCTGAAATCAACAAAATAGAAACAAAGAAAACCACACAGTCAATAAACAAAACTAAAAGACTGGTTCTTTGAGAAAATGTAAAAATTGATTAACCACTAGCCAAAGTAACTAAAGGGACCAGACAAAGTATCCAAATTAACACAATCAGAAATGACAAGGGAGACATAACCACAGAAACTGAGGAAATTTTTCAAAAGTCATCAGCTTCTACTACAAAAGACAATACTCATCAAAATTGGAAAATTTAAATGGAATGGATATTTTTCTCAACAGATACTACAAATCAAAGTGAAATCAAGTACAGGTAAAGAGTCCCACATCCTCTAAGGAAATAGAAGTCATTCAAAACCTCCCTACCAAAAAAATTCCAAGAGCCAAATGGCTTTAGTGGAGAATTCTACCAGACCTTAAAAGAAGATCTAATACTAACACTTATCAAACTATTCCATAAAAGATAAACAGAAGGAACACTACCTAATTCATTCTATGAAGCCACAATTACTCTGATATCTAAACAACACAAGGACCTAACCAAAAAAAAATACAGAATTTCAGACCAGTTCTACATACTGATATTGATATAAAATATTTTCAAGCCCAATCCAAGAACACATCAAAACCAGCAATCACCTCATTCAAGTAGGTTACATCCTATGGATGAAAGAATGTTTCAACATATGAACATCCATTAACATAATTAAACAAACTAAAAAATTCACATGACCATCTCATTAAATGCTGAAAAAGCATTTGACAAAACTCAACATCCATTCATAATAAAAGCATTGGAGAGTTCAGGAATTCAGGGCCCATAACTGAACATGACAAATCACTGTAAAGCAAATCTACAGCCAACATAAAATTAAATGGAGAGATACTTGAAGCAATCCACTAAAATCATGGACAAGACAAGGCTGCTCACCCTTTCAGTATCTTCTCATTATACTACCGGAATTTTTATCTAGAACTATAAGACAAGAAAAGGAAATCAAGGGGATAAAGATTTGCAAAGAAAAAGTCAACATATTACTACTTGCAGATCATATGATAGCATATAAATTAGGAACACCATAATTTTACCAGAAAATTTCTACAGGTGATATACAACTTCAGCAAAGTGGATGGATAAAAATGAACACAAATAAGGCAGTAGCCTTTCTTCATATAAATAGTAAATGGGCAAAGAATAATTTAGCGAAATACACAGTTCATAGTACTCACAAATAATGTAAAATATGTTGGAATAACTCTAACAATACAAGTGAAAGATCTGTATAACAAGAACTTCATGTCTCTGAACACAGAAACCAAAGAAGACCTTACAAAATGGAGAGATTTCTCATGGTTGTAGATTGGTACAATTAACATAGTAAAAATGGCCATCCTACGAAAAACAATCTATGGGTTCAATGCAATGTGCATGAAAATTCCAAAATAATTCTTGAAAGACATAGAAAGAGCAAATGATTTGGAAAGAAAAAAAAACAAACAAAAACAATTCTTAACAATAAAAGAACTTCTGTGGAAGTATGGACAGTCCTGAGAGCTCAGGGTTAATCACCACTTCTGCTCACATTCCTGGCCAAGGAGGAACCCACCTGGAGCCTCCTGGACACAAGGACCTAGCAGCAGTCAAAGAGAGAATACTTCAGGCATCTGCTTGCACCCAGAGCTGAAAACCAGTCTCCAGGAGTGCGGACACACCTACATGCAGAGGTAAGAACACCATTTCTGCTCTGATGGAATTGCCTGGAGCCCTCAGGACACAGGACCTAGGAGCAGTCCGGAAAAGGGTCCTTCTAGATTCTGCTTATTCCTGAAGGTAACCTAGTCACACAGCTCTTTGTACCCAGATGCCCTGCAGACAGAGCAGGACTCTCAGAAGTGCATAAGCTCAGGAGAGACCACCAATACTGCTCATATTCCTGGCCCAAGAGGAAACCACATGTAGCCCTCTGGGCACAGGACCTGAGGAGCAATCTGGGACAAGATTCTTTCAGTTTCCACCTGCTCCCAGAGCTGAACCTGTGACAGATCTCTGTACTCAGACCCCGCCGTGAGAAAGCTGGTCTCCAGGAGGGGTGACACACAGGTTTACCAGAGAGTGAAGATACTGTCAGAGACAACAACACCAGTAGACACCAGAGACAACCTGATGACTAGAGGTATGCTCAGGAACCTAAGTAACTGAAACCAAGACTACTTGGCATGTTCAGAGCCCAGTTCTACCAACTACGCAAGGACTACATATTCAAACAAACTGGAAAAGTAAGATTTGAACTTAAAATCGCATATCAAGATGATGATAGAGGACTTTAAGAAGGACATAAATAACTCCCTTAAAGAAATACAGGACAGCAAAGGTAAACAAGTAGAAGCCCTTTAAAAGAAAACATTTTGGTATTTTCTGTACAGAAGAATTACTGGATAACACAAGGAAACAGGTGAAGGAATTGAACAGAATCATCCAAGATCTAAAAATGGAAATAGAAACAATAACGAAATTGAAAAGGGAGACAAGCCTGAAGACAGATAACCTAGGAAAGAGATCAGGAGCCATAGTTGCAAGCACCACCAACATAATAAAAGAAACAGGAGAGAGAATCTCAGGGACAAAAGATACCATAGAAAGCATTGACACAACCATCAAAGATAATATAAAACACCAAAATCTCCTAATCCAAAACCTCCAGGAAATCTAGGACACAATGAAAAGATCAAAGCTAAGGATAATAGGTATAGAAGAGATAGAACATTCCCAAGTTAAAGGGCCATTAAATATCTTTCACAAAGTATAGAAGAAATCTTACCTAAGCTACAGAAATAGATGCCAATAAAATTACAAAAGCCTTCATATCTTCAAATAAACTGGAACAGAAAATCCTCCCATTGCATAACAGTCAAAACTATGAATGCACAAAACAGACAAAGAAGGGAAAGTAGGGTCAAGTAACATATAAAGGTAGACAAATCAGAATTACACCAGTCTTCTCATCGGAGATTATGGAAGCTAGAAGATCTTTGGTGGATGTCATACAGACTGTAAAAGAACACAAATGCCAGGCTAGGCTACCATATCCAGCAAAGGTCAGTATTAACATAGAGGAAGAAACCAATGTGTTTCATGAGAAAACCAAATTTACACAATATCTTTCCACCAACAAAGCCCTACAAAGGATAATAAATGGAAAACTCCAACACAAGGAGGGAAAAATACCCTAGAAAAAGAAAGTAATCTTCTGGTAACAAACACTAAAGAAAAAAATGCACAAATATAATTGCACCCCCAACAATAAAAGAAACAGGAAACAACAATCACTATTCCTTAATATAACTTAACATCAATGGACTCAGTTCCCCAATATAAAGATATAGACTAACAGACTGGATATATATATAGAGGACCATGCATTTTGCTCCAAAAAGGAAACATACCTCAGTAACAAAGACAGAGACTACCTCAGGGTAAAAATCTGGAAAACAATTTTCCAAATATATGTTACTGTGAATCAAAATGGAATAGCCATTCAAATATCAAATAAAGTCAACTTTCAACCAAAAGTTATCAAAAAAAAAGATAAGGAAGGACACCTTTTATTCCTTAAAGAAAAATCCAAAAAGATGAACTCTCAATCGTGAAAAACTATGCTTCAAATGCAAAAGAAACTAAATTGATAAAAAAATTATTAAAGCTCAAAGCACACTTTGTACCTCACTCAATATTAGTTGGAGACTTTAACAACTCACTCTCATCAATGGACTGATTATAGAAACTATAGATAGAGACACAGAGAAACTAACAAAAGTTATTAACCAATTGTAGTTAACTGATAACTGTAGAAAATTTCACCTTTAAAAAATTGGACCTTCTTCTCATCATGTTACCTTCTCCAAAACTGACCATATAATCAGTCACAAAACAGATCTCAAGAGATACATGAAAATTTAAATAATCCCATGCATCCTAATAGATCACCATGGACTAATGCTGGTCTTCAATAACAACAAATGACAGAAAGCCCACATACACACAGAAATTAAACAATGCTCTACCCAATGATAACTTGGTCAACGAAGAAATAAAAAAGCAATTAAAGAGTTTTTAGAATTTAATGAAAATGAAGGCACAACATATGCAAACTTATGGGACTCAGTGAAAGCAGTGCTAAAGGGAAACTCAAAGCTCTGAGTGCTTCCAAAAAGAAACTGTAGAGAGCATACACTAGCAGCTTGACAGCACACCTAAAAGCTCTAGAATCCAAAGAATCAAATACACGCAAGAGGAGTATAAGGCACGAATTAACCAAACTCAGTGTTGAAATATACCAAGTAAAAACAAAAATAACTATTCAATGAATCAATAATAATCAGGAGCTTGTTCTTTGAGAGAAACAATAAGATATATAAATCCTTAGCCAGAGTAAACAGGGGACACAGTGAGATAGCGTATTCATTGTAACAAAATCAGAAATGAATAGGGAGACATACCAACAGAATCATCAGAAATTCAAAAATCATCATATTTTTCTACAAAAGCCTATATTCAACACAACTGGAAAAATCTGGATGAAATTTACAATTTTTCTAGAGAGATACAGGTGGGATCAGATAAACAATCTAAACAGTCCCATAACTCCTAAAGAAATACAAGAAGTCAATAAAATCTAAAAAAAAAAGAAAAAAAAAGCCAAGGACCAGATGGTTTTAGTGGAGAATTCTATCAGACCTTCATTGAAAACCTAAAACCAATACTGCCCAAACTATTCCACCAAAGAGAAACAGAAGGCACTCTATCCAATTACTTATATGAAGCTATAATTATGCTTATACCTTAACCACACAAAGACCCAACAAAAAAGAGAATTTCAGAACAATCCCCCTTATGAATATCAATGCAAAAATATTCAATGAAATTCTCACAAACTGAATCCAAGAACACATCAAAACGATCATCCATGATGATCAAGTAGGTTTCATTCCAGGTATGCAGGGATAGTTCAATATATTGAAATACATCAGTGTAATCCACTATATAAACAATTTCAAAGATAAAAACCACATGATAATCTCATTAGATGGTGACAAAGCATTTCAAATAATTCAATACCCCTTCATGTTAAAAGTCCTGGAAAGATCAGGAATTCAAGGCCCATACCTAAAAATAAGAAAAGCAATACACAGCAAACCAGTAGGAAACATTTAACTAAATGGAGAGAATCTGGAAGCAATCCCACTAAAATCAGGAACTAGACAAGGAAGAAATCAAAATGTTACTATTTGCAGATGATATCATAATACACTTAAGTGACCCCAAAAATTCCACCGGAGAACTACTAAACCCAAAAAACAACTTCACCAAAGTGGCTGTATACAAAATCAACCCAAGCAAATCAGTAGCCTTCCCATACTCTAAGGATATACAGGCTGAGACAGAAATTATGGAAATAACACCCTTCACAATAGTCACAAATAAAGTGAAATACCTTGGTGTGACTCTAACCAAACAAGTAAGAAATCTCTATGACAAGAATTTCAAGTCTCTGAAGAAAGACATTGAAGATCTCAGAAGATGGAAAGATCTCCCATGCCCATGAATTGGCTGGATTTATATTGCAAAAAATGTCCATCTTCCCAAAAGAAATCTATAGATTCAATGTAATTCCAATCGATGTACCAACTCAATTCTTCAAAGAGTTAGAAAGAACAATTTGCAAATTCATTTGGAATAACAGAAAACCCAGGGTATTGGAATCTATCCTCAACAATAAAAAACTTTTGGGAAATCACTATTCCTGACCTCAAGCTGTATCACAGAGTAATAATAATAAAAACTCTGTGGTATTGGTACAGAGACAGGCAGATAGATCAATGGAATAGAATTGAAGACCCAGAACTGAACCCACCCATCTATGGTCACTTCACCTTTGACAAAGGAACTAAAACCCTCCATTGGAAATAATTTTCAGCAAATGGTACTCATTCAACTGGAGATCAGTATGTAGAAGAATGCACATGAATTCATTCTCATACCCTATTCAAAGCTCAATTCCAAGTGGAACAAGGACCTCCACATAAAACAGGATGCACTGAAAGTAATAGAAAGAAAAGTGGGGAAGATCTTTGAACACATGTACACTTGTGAATATTTCCCAAACAGGATACCAATGGCCTATGCTCTATGATTTAGAATTGACAAATGGGCCTATTAAAATTGCAAAGCTGCTGTAAGGAAAAGAACACTGTCATTACCACCAAATGGCAGCCTACATATTTGGAAAAGATCTGTATCAATCCAATATCCAATAGAGGACTAATATCAAATATGAACAAAAAATAACTCAAGAAGGTAGACTCCACAGAATCAAATAACCCTATAAAAATGGGGTATATAGCTAAGAAAGAATTCTCAGCTGAGGAATATCAACTGGCTGAGAAGTACCTAAAAAAATGTTCAACAGCCCTAGTTATCAGGGAAATGCAAATGAAAACAACCCTGAGATTCCAGCCCCACTTCTGGGCATATACCCAAAGATACTCCAACTCCAACATACTCCAGCAAGGACACATGCCCCACTATCTTCATAGCAGCCTTAATTATAATAGCCAGATGCTGGAAAGAACCTAGATATCCTTCAACAGAGGAATGCATACAGAAAATGTGGTATTTACTCTTTTACACAATAGAGTACTACTAAGTAATTAAAAACAATGACTTCATGAAGTTCTTATGCAAATGAATGAGACTAAAAAAATCATTCTTCCTGAGTTAACCCAATGACAAAATACACACATGGTATACACTCACTGATACATGGACATTAGCCCAAAAGCTCAAGTGAATCAAGATATAATTCACAGCCTACATGAAGCTCAAGAAGATGGATGAACAATGCGTGAATGCTTCAGTCATTCTTAGAAGGGGAAACAAAAGCATTCATAGGAGGAGATATGGAGAAAAAGTTTGGAGCAGAGACTGACAGAATGTGCCACAGACCACTCAGACAGAGTACAATATGGTAGAAGCAGGGCAATGGTACTCAGGAAGGCAAAGGTTCGGCGCAATGACAGACAGACACAGCACACTCAGGGTGGTTTGAATCTGCTGAATTTTACTGAAATCTGCTTTGTGGTTATATACAATGCTAAAACAGGAGCTAAATTTTTGCCCCTTGTAGGGTAAACTCAAACAATAACCAAGAAAACATTTAATAGGTTACATGAAGTTCAGAACAGAAAGCAAGACAGGAAATAAATTTTTCTGAGAATCAGACTGATGCCAGATGGTGGTCATAAACCTCATTTACCTCAATCTCTAAATATCTTCTCTCAGATAACAACAGAACAGCCAGCTGTAAGGAATCTTAAGTCTTTTACTCTCTCTTAGCCAAAATTTATGTAATTGTCTTTTTGAAGAAAGGATAATTCCTTTTGATAATAGGCAAGCATGTGGACATGATCTGGCCAAGCATTCTTTAAAAGTTAAGAAATATATAGTATTCATCAATATTAACCCATCTATTACCTTCATCATATGTCCCTGTGTAGTGCACTGTCTCTGCAGTGGTTCTGTTCCTACTCATGCTGTTTTTACCTAAAGGAGGGGTCCACCACCTTCCTCTAATTAAATAATACTTTCTTCCATGTAACTACTTGATAGGAATTCCTAAATGTATGGATTTTTATAATTGATGGGACTTTCCCCTCTAATAGCTAGTGCTTTAATTCTGTCACTATCTAGGATGTCTGGATTTTCCACAATTAATTCTTCCTGGTGTAAGTTATTGATCACATCTCTTAGAGTTTCATTCTGATTCTACTTAATTTTTGCTAGTGCTTTCAAAAGAGGCATGATCCATAAAGACCAAATCAGGTCATGATGTTCCTGTTAGTAGAAAAAGAAACAACAGAGCCAGTATGTAATGCCCCATCATACCTATTCGAATCAGCTAGGCAGAAAGTCAAGAAGGAAGTGGCCAAGTGTCTCCAGGAGACCAAGTTCTGAGGAACATATGTCCCTGGCCTGCTGACCACGATTGTCTCATGTCAAAAAGGCTTCACTGGAGCTGACACAGCAAGAATGGCCATACAGAGCCTGTTCCACCTGGAGATCCAGCCCACACACCAAACCCAGCCAATATTGCCAATTCCAGAAGTGCATGTGTACAGGAGCCTGATATAACTGCGTATTGAGAAGTGCTGCCAGAGCATAAAATGTACAGATAGGGATGCTCACAGCTAATCATTGAACTGAGAATGGGGTCTCTGTTTGGAGAAATTTGAGAAACGACTGATTGAGCTGAAGGGGTTTGCAACCCCAAAAGAACAACTATACCAACCAACCAGAACTCTCAGTGACTAAAGCACATCCAAAGAGTACACATGGAAAGACTCATGGTACCAGATGCATATATAGCAGAGGATGACCTTGTTAGGCACCGATTAGAGGAGAAGCCCTTTGTCCTACCAAGGTTGGTCCCCCAGTGTAGGGGAATGTCGGAATGGGTGGTTGGTTGGATGGGGCAAAACTCTTATTGAAGGAAGGGGATGGGAAATGGGATAAGTGGGGTTATGGATGGGAACCTGTGAAAGGGAATAACATTTGAAATGTAAATAGAAAATCAAATAAAAATTAATGACAAGTGTGAGGAGCTGTCCGAGGAGCTGTCCTCACATATGTGAGGAGCTGTCCTCACATACTCCATTACAAGATGGCACCGGCATCTGGCAGAACGCACCTAGTAAAAAGGGCAATACGCAGGCGCCTGGTAACTTCCCTACTCAAAGGGACACGTACGTTTTGGTACGTCATCTGGCATAATTGGCAGCGACCAGTCAGAGAGTGACACATCCTAGGCGAGTATAGTTTCCTATATAAGGGACGGTTATTCCTCACTCGGCGTCTCCGCATTATAAGCTTATGCTCTCCCTCTCAAGACGCATTAAAGCTTTTCTGCAGTAGCATCCTGTGTGTGCCGCGTCGTTCCTGTTGGCGAGACATAGCGCGGGACATCTGGTGCCGAAAACCCGGGAAAGACCTCGCCATCGTCAGCACCTTCGGGGGTCCCTTGGCGACAAGGAGGATTCAGAACTGTAGGTAGATTCAGAACTGCAGGTAGATACGTTCGGAGAGGCAGCCCTCTCTTGGACTTTGGTCTGGGGTTGTCACCACCTTGGGAAGGATTTGTTGAGGCTATAGTATTTGTCCTGGGAGCCACCCTACTCTTTATGTTCTGTTTTCACCGTTTTCGCTGTTAAAAGGACGATCACAGCAGCTGAAGGCACGTCTCAGTAGGAGCAAGGACGCAATAAGGCCGACGTAGATAAGCGGCACCGTCCGGGGAGGCGCGTGTAAGACTCCCGTACATAAGAGAGCAGCGTGTCCGTCTCTACCCTTTCACCTCACGCCTTGTCAGACGGACATAGATAAGCCGCCGGCATTCCTGGCCCATCATGGGATCCTCACAGTCTGACTCTCGTTCTCTCTGCCTACCACTGACAGCTGCACTTTGGTCACGGCCTTGGAAACAGTGTTAAAGCAGAGGGACATCAAAATTGGAGGAAGAACACTTAAAAACTTTGTGAAGGAGGTGGAGAGGGTGGCGCCTTGTTTGCCTGTTCAGGCTCGCTTACAATTGCCTCATGGAACAAACTTGGAAAAGACCTTGACAGAAAATTGGCAGAAGAGGATCTGCGCCTAGGGACCAAAGCTATATGGAAGCTGGTGAAAAATTGTTTAAAGGATGAAACGTGTAAGGCAGCAGTAGTAGAAGGACAGGCCACTCTCGAGGTAGTCCGGGAAAGTCTGTCAGAAACCAAACGTAGTGAGAGGTTGGGCGCGCGCAAGAAAAAAGACGTCCTAAGAAAGAAAAAGTGCCCTCCCGGTAAGTCCGCAGACAAGGGATCGTTGAAATTTTCAGATTCCAGCACTTCCTCCTCTACACATAAACCAGGAGGGGGAGCCAGCCTATACCCTGTGAAAGAGCTAGAAGCGCTGAACCTCGACAGTTTTGAAAGCTCTGAAAATAAAACCTTAGACTCAGAGGAGGAGGCCAAGCTAGTGCTGTTAGTATTCTTGAAACTGCCGGTATAATTAAAACCACTAGTAAGGTGGCAGATATTTTCCGAAAAATCCAAATTATCCTATTAAATAGAAGATTCTCTGTATACATTACTCATATACGGGCCCATTCTGGACTCCCTGGCCCAATGAGTTCAGAGAATGATTTGGCTGACAAAGCCACAAAAATGATAGCTGTGGCCCTGGCCTCTCCTTTAGAGGCCGCTAAAGCCTTTCATGGCAATTTCCATGTCACCTCAGAAACTTTACGCCGCCGCTTCTCTATAACTAGAAAAGAGGCACGTGATATAGTCACCCAATGCCAACAGTGCTGCCAGTTCCTCCCAGTTCCTCACATCGGGGTCAACCCGAGAGGAATACAGCCATTGCAAATCTGGCAAATGGATGTTACTCATAATTCTACTTTTGGAAAATTACAGTATGTGCATGTATCTATAGACACGTGTTCTGGCATTCTACATGCCACCCCACTTACAGGAGAAAAAACAACACATGTCATTCACCACTGCCTTGAAGCATGGAGTGCTTGGGGAAAGCCAAAATGTGTAAAAACTGACAATGGCCCCGCCTACACATCTCAAAAATTCCGTCAGTTTTGTGCTCAGATGCAGGTTACCTACCTGACGGGCCTGCCCTACAAGCCTCAAGGACAGGGAATCATAGAGCGTGCTCATCGGACGCTCAAATCATATTTAATAAAACAAAGAAGGGGAATTATGATGGAACTCCCCCCAACACCCCGAGTGGCCACTGCTCTGGCCCTTTTTACCTTAAATTTTTTAAATCTTGATGAAGCTGGACAAACAGCGGCTGAGCGACATTGCTCAGAGCCCAAGAGGACAAAAGAATTAGTCAAATGGAAGGATGTATTAACAAATGAATGGAAAGGCCCGGGATCCTGTTTTAATAAGATCCAGGGGAGCTGTCTGTGTTTTTCCACAGGACAATGAAAATCCCATATGGATCCCAGGACGACTTACTCGGAGCATCACAGCAAGTGATCAAGAAGGGACTGGGACTCCTGCACCTCCTCACTCTTCTTCCATGGATGCCAGCAACGGTGCAGGGTGAGCTACGATGGGGAAAAATGTCAACCTTTCCACTCCCGATGCCGGTGATGTACCACTAACAGGGATTTAGTGTTGGCCTATTTACCTAAGGATCCACAGGTTGAACGACTAAAAGAAAATAGGACTATTCCCCTTAAGGGCAGCCTTTGGCATATTCAACAAAACATCTTTTGATCTCCCTTGCATTATGTTATGTAATCAATCTTCTGCTTGGTTAAGGGAGGCCACATGGGGAACTGGTGAGGAGGACATTGTGGCTAACGCCACAGTTCTCTATGGTGGTGGCCTTACATTGCGTTAATGGTAGCTGCACTGATCTTATGCCCATGGAGATGCTACTTGGAGGAAAGGGCGAAAAGGGACGGTTGTCATTTTCCTGGACGGGGAACATCAAACCTGCTGCCTCTGTCTGGACAGCTACTCATATAAAATATCGCAGTAGTTACTCGCATGCCTCACTTTATCCCGATCCCTGTTGATACCTCGCGGACCATGACCTTATTTAGAGGAAAAAGAGATTTTGGTACTTCTGCAATTATTGCTGGCATTATTGCTACGACAGCAGTCGCTGCCTCGGTTACTGCCTCGGCATTGGCCTTGTCAAATTCAGTACAGACAACCCAAACTATCAATGATTTACCGGCCACCATCTCTGTGGCTCGGGACAGACAGGCCTCGGCCAATACTCAGATATAGGGAGGCCTTATGTTTGTCAACCAACGTATAGATCTGGTCCGAGAGCAATTAGACATTCTATGGCAACTGGCCCAGCTTGGCTGTGAGCAAAAACTCCCAGGCCTTTGTGTCACCTCCATATAATATGACAAATTTACCCGAGCTGCTAATCTGTCTAAGAGTCTTTCACAGCATCTGTTACAGAATTGGACCTCGGAGTTTGAACAGACACTTCGGGAGCTGAGAGCGACCATCATTCAAGTAAATTCTACCCGACTGGACCTGTCTTTGACGGAGGGATTGTCGTCCTGGATCACCTCAGCAGTCTCTTATTTCAAGGAATGGGTGGGAGTGGGACTTTTTGGAGTGATCCTCTGCTGTGGATTAGTGTTACTCCTCTGGTTGCTTTGCAAATTGAGATCTCAAACAAGAAAGGACAAAGTAGTGATCGTCCAGGCGCTTGTAGCCCTTGAACAAGGAGCGTCAGCCGATATCTGGTTGACCATGCTCAAGCAACAGGTCGCCGGCTGGACAGCTCTTGCACTCCTAGAACCTCGGTTCATTGCACAGGATTAGAGTGTCCGGCTTGAGCAGCCCATGAGGGGTGACGAGCTTAGTATCGCACAGGGAAGTTCTACCAAATACGCTCCCTGGAAGGCATGTCATATTACATGAGGGTTTCTGCCCCAGTTTTCCCTCCCTCGAAAAATGGCAGTGCGACGGGTCGGGAGTGCCCTGTGTCCCAACAACAGCCTAAGGGTATCTCTCTTGTACAGGTTCGCCAACTTTGTACGAGGATATGACCTCTGTCTTCGCCCTCCTATATCTGGGTGTCCTGTTTGCTTAAAAAAACAGAAAAGGGGGAGATGTGAGGAGCTGTCCAAGGAGCTGTCCTCACAGATGTGAGGAGCTGTCCGAGGAGCTGTCCTCATATACTCCATTACAAGATGGCACCGGCATCTGGCAGAACACACCTAGTAAAAAGGGCAATACGCAGGCGCCTGGTAACTTCCCTACTCAAAGGGACACGTACGTTTTGGTATGTCATCTGGCATAATTGGCAGCGACCAGTCAGAGAGTGACACGTCCTAGGCGAGTATAGTTTCCTATATAAGGGACGGTTATTCCTCACTCGGCGTCTCCGCATTGTAAGCTTATGCTCTCCCTCTCAAGACGCATTAAAGCTTTTCTGCAGTAGCATCCTGTGTGTGCCGCGTCGTTCCTGCTGGCGAGACGTAGCGCGGGACAGACAAGCCTATAAAATAAAATAAAAATTAAGAAGAAACTTCTGGGGGAGTCAGCATCCCTGACCTCAATCTATAGTACAATAATGAGCAATAGTGATAATAACTGCATGGTATTTGTACAGAGACAGACAGATTGATCAATTGAATAAAATTGAAGATGCAGAAATAAAACTACAGAATTACAGACACTTTATGACAAAGAATCGAAAAATATACAATGGACAGAAAGTAAGTATTTTCAACAAATCATGCTGCTCTAACTGTCAATCAATGTGTAGATAAATGAAAGAAGATCCATATTAGTCACTTTGTACAAAGCTCCAATCCAAGTAGAATGAATACTACACACAAAACCAGATACACTGCACCTAATAGAAGCAAAAAAGGGAAAGAGCCTCAAAATCCTTGGCATTGAGCATACGGTGAAAAATTTCCTGATTAGGGCTTAATTGTTCTGGCTCTATGATCAGGAATGGATAAATGGAACCTCATAAAACAGAAAGCTTCTTTAAACAAAGGCCATAGTAAATAAGACAAAACATCAGCCTACAGATTAGGAAAAAATCCTCACTAAGCCCATATCCAATAGAGGGCTAATATCCATATTTATTAAGAACTCCAGAAGGTAACCTCAAAAACCAAACAACCCAATCAAAATTGGGGCATATAACTAAAAAGAGAATTCAAAACAGAGGAATCTCGAATGGCTGAGAAGCACTTTAAGAAATGTTCAATGTCCTGAGTGATCAGGAAAAAAATCAAAATGACCCTGAGATTCCAATTTATACCAATCCAAATGGCTAAGATAATGTCTCAGGTGATAGCACATGTTGGTGAGGATATGTAGAAAGAGGAACACTCCTCCCTTGTTGGTGGAATTTCAAACTAGTATAATAACTCTGGAAATCAATCTGGAGGTTCCTCAGATAATTGGAAATAGATCTACCTGAAGATCCAGCTGTACCACTCTTTGGCATATACCCAAAAAGAAGCCGCACCATACCATAGGGGCAAATGTTCCACTGTGTGTATAGTGGCTTTATTTATGATAGCCAGAATCTGGAAACAATCCAGATGTCCCACAACATAAGAATATATAGAGAAATTGTGGTTCATTTATACAATGGAATACTAATCAGCTATTAAGAACAAGGACATCCTGAGTTTTGTTGGCAAATTTGTGGAACTAGAAAATATCATCCTGAGTGAGGAACTCAGACCGAAAAAGACATGCATGGTATGTACTCACTAATAAGTGGATATTAGCCAAAATTTTACAAAATACTCAGGATAAAATCCTCACAAGTCAGGAAGTTTCACAAGCCAACGGGCTCAAGTGAGGATCCCTCAAACCCAATTGGGAAAGAGATGAAAGGAATCGTGGATGTCAGCAGAAGTGAGGGACCAGGGTGGGAGAGGATACAAGGAGGAGAAATGGAGAACATGTTCAGATTTTAGAAGCAGGAGAAATAGGAATGAATCCATGAGGGTCAGCAGAAAGAATGGAAACAGGCAACCGCAGGGGGTAGGAGTTTGGGGGGCTCCTATAGAATTTACCAGAGAACTGGGAGGTCAGAAACTCTCAGAACCTATGATGATGGACCTTAGTTGAAATTCCCTACACTGGATAGAGGGAACTAGTAGACTCAACTTCCAGGAGAAAGACAGGGAATCGAGTAGAAGGATGGGGATGCTACCACACAGTTATAAATTCTCACCCATAATTCTTCTTGTCTAAAAGGACTGAAGAGACAAAAGTGAAGAAGAAACAGACAGAAATAATATCTAGTCACAGGCCTAAATTGGTTCTGGGTGAAGGGGAAGCTCCAAGAACTGACACAATTAGTGATGACATGATGTACTTTCTGACAGGAACCTAGTATAGCTGCTCTCTGGGTAGCCCAACAAGCAACTGAAAGTGTCAGATGTAGATACTTTACAGTCAATGGATAGAAGCTTGGGGCCTCTGTGGTTGAATTAGGGAAAGCTGGAAGAAGCTGAGGATAAGGCATCCCTATCAGAAAGCCAGCGGTCTCAACTAACCTAGACGCCTGAGATCTCTTAGACACAGAACCATCAACCAGACAGTGTATACCAGCTGATATGAGGTCCCAGGCAGCAGAGGACTTTCTGGATTTCCCCATTATAGAAGATGCCCCTAAGCCTTGAGAGACTTGAAGTCCCAGCGAGTGGGGAGGTCTGATGGGGTCCAGGTGGTTGTTGGGTGGGGACATGTTTTTGAAGACAGGTAGGAAGTATGGAATGAGGAATGATCAGTGGGCATAGCGGGAGAGGGATAATGACTGGACTGTGCAATAAATATTAAAATTAATAAAAATGAAGATATTGTTGAATGCTCATGATTAGAACTGTTGATTTTAAACACCTGTATTGAAAATACAGTAAATAAAATGGAAAGAACCACAGATGTCATTGGAAAAGAATTCTAAGTAACATATATCCACAGCACTTCCAGAAAATAACTCACCCACTTTTTCTCGCATGCTTCCTGAAATGGAGGAATCATTGCTTGCTTAAGTTAGTGTGCCTATTTTTGAGCTGTTATGCTATTATTCTAGATTTACCTAACCTAAAGATGTAAGAGAAATAATATATATTTTTAACAATTATCCATTCAGGTGTTTGTTATCATGTCATTGCTATGGGACCCAATGTCTTCAGGAAGACAGCAAAGAAATGTCTTTGCTTTTTATTAAAACCTATATTTTTAAATGTGTATTTATAAATCATGAATTCTTTATAAATATGGTCTGGCTCTCTGGGTATAAAAGAGATCTACAACCTGCCTTAATTAAAATATTATCATTTTAGTCACTGTGCTGATATTACCATGAAGATAGTTGTCTATTTAAAATAGAGTAAAATATGTGATAAAATTGCTATGTAATGAAGACCTACAGGAGACTTAGTATATCTATGGCACAAACTTTGGTTCTGAATTTTACATCCAACTGAAATATACAGACCTAAATTTTAAAATCTGTACATATATAATTTTTATGTATCAAGATTGATAATATTACTATTCTAAATTGTATTTATACACATACTCAAAAAAAGAAATGTATGGGAAAGTAACTGTTAAATAATGGGATTGAAAACTGGTGCAACTGCTCTGGAAATCAGTCTGTAGGTTCCTCTGGAAATTGGACATTCCACTACCTGAGAACTCATCTATACCTCTCCTGGGCATATACACAAAAGATGCTCCAACACACAGCAAATACACATGTTCCACTATGTTCATAGCAGCCTTATTTGTAATTGCCAGGAGCTGGAAAAAAACCAAATGCCCTTCAACAGAGGAATGGATTTAAAAAATTATGGTACATCTACACAATGGAGTACTAATATACTATCAAGAACAATGACTTCATGAAATTTATAGGCAAATGGAATGAAGTTGAAAATATTATCCTCAGTGAGGATACACAATCACTGAAAAACACACTTGGTATGCACTCATTGATAAGTGCATATTAGCCCCAAAAAATTCAAATTACCCAAGATGCAATCCACAGACCACAGGAAGCACAAGAAGTAGGATGACCAAAATGTGGATGCTCCCACTCCTTCTTAAGAGGTGAAAATATCCATAGGAGGGGATGTGGAAGCAGAGTTTAGAGCAGTGACTGAAGGAATGGCCATTCAGAGCCTACGCCCCCCCCCATGTGGCCCATATATATATGCAGCCACCAAAACTAGGTAAGATTGATGAAGCTAAAAAATGCATGATGTAAGGGACCAGATATAGATCTCTTCTGAGAGACACATCCAGAGCATGTCCAATACAGAAATCAATGCTAGGATCAAACTACTGCACTGAGAATAGGACCCCCTTGTGGGGAATTAGAGGAAGGATTGAGAGAATTGAAAGAGCCTTCAACCCCATAAGTACAACAATGCCAACCAACCAGAGCTTCCAGGGACTAAACCACTACTGAAAGACTATACATGGACTAACCCAGGGATCCAACTGCATATGTAGCAGAGAATAGCCTTGTTGGGGCAACAGTGGAAGGGGAAGCCCTTGGTCCTGCCAAGGTTGGAACCCTCAGTACAGGGGAATATGGGGGGTCAGTAAGGGGGATTGATGGGGGTAATACCCATATGGAGGATGGGGAGGTGTTGGGGGCTTATGGTCAGGAAACACGGGAAGGGAACATTTATAATGTAAGTAAATAAATATATCTAATAATAAAAAGGTTATATATCTGACAAAAAAAACTTCTGAATATGGTCTTATGAATAAATGATAATTCTCTTACACATTAAAAAAAGAAGAAAGGCAAGATAACTTATATATCCTCTTTCTTGAAAAAATTCTCCGTTATTTCAGGGAAATATATTTATATTTAAGTTTACTGTTTCACTGGGAAAATTCCTACTATTTCAGGGAACTAAGGGGACAGCATTGGCACTTTATTCACACCTGAATGACTTTTCAAATTTCTATCTCAGTTAAATTGTTGGCTATAAATTAACACTATCGTTACTAGTATTAATTTTAACTATTCATTTAAGAGTATTACAATAGTTTTCAACAATTGTTTGTTAACAACGTATTTCTACAGACCAAGCAATATCCAATACTCTAACTATACACCATAATGAACCCTGTTTTCCCTCTCACATAAAGAATGTTCACTAGTCTGTGCTTGAGTTACTATGAGTCATGATTGTCAGGGGTTATGTTACACATGACTACAAATGTAAACCTCTTACCATTTGGATGTATTTTTCTCTCAGTATAAATACCAAAGGCACAGAATTACCAAATTCAACCATGCAAGTATATTTCCATTCCTCATTTGCATAGTTTATGACATTATGATATTGGACAAAGATTCATGGACAATTCCTAAGGTATCTAATAAAATGTTTTCAAAGTTCTGACGTGTCTGTTAACTTTCACATGCTTCCAGCACAACAACATTGTACTCAACTAGAAGTATTTTACCTTAGGAAAAATGAAACAGAATTCAGAAACCCAAGGCGAAAGAAATCACAATGGCCAAAAGAGCATTTGGCTCAGCTTTGCTGGACTTTTTCAAACAGATGTGCTGACTTCATGGCTCTTGCCACATTTTACTAGTCATGGCTGTGTCACCTGTGAGGCAGCATAGAGTGAGAAATTGCTCAATTGAGGTTCCTGTTTTCAGCTGTTGATTTCAAAGCCAAGATTAACATTTACACACACTGAAACACCAAAGCAAAGAGTTCTTATTTATTTATTTATTTATTTATTTATTTATTTATTTATTTATTTATTTATTTTTATTTGATTATTTTATTTATTTGCATCTCAAATGTTATCCCCCTACTCAGTTTCCCCTCTGCAAAATCTCTATCCCACCCTGTCTCCCCCTGCCTCTGTGAGGGGCTCCCCTACCTAACCACCCACCAACCCACCTCTACTTCAGTGCCCTACAATTCTCTTATGCTAGGTCATTGAACCGCCACAGGACCAAGGGTTTCCACTGTAATTGATGCCTGATAAGCAAGGACTGAACCATCAACTAAAAGATACACTGGCAGGGGGATAAATGGATATGTAGCAGAGGATTGCCTTAGCTGGCAAATAGTTCTTATAACTGGATTTCAGGAAAGAAATTGGATCTTGAGGCTTAGCTCTACTGCTCATTTTCCTACACAAATATCTGATATAGTTGAAGGCAATTATACCTCTCTTTCCCTACTTCTTGTCTGCATGTAGAAAGAACTGAAATCTCATTTCTATCTAAATAGAATATAAGTTCACTGTGCCAGTATGTCCTCCCTGTCTCAAAAAGCAGTCTATTCAATATCCGTTGCATATACACTTTCATACGCCATTACTCATATACTTACTAAAGATTTCCCATTTGCTATCTAGAAGAAATCAACATGGTAAGACTGTATACCCTGGCAAAGGCAAAGGCAAGAGATCATGGGTTTATTGGGTTTACAATGCAAATTACAGTACATCTTTGCAAAGATTTCAAGGTGACAAAATACTGAGGCAGGGTGTTACATTATGTCTATAGTCAAAAGCTGAGACCAGTGAATTAATACAAGTATGCTAGTATTCAACTGTCTCTCTCCATTTTACACTTCAATGTACTTTGTAGGACAATACTTTGCACAAAATTAAGATGAGTTTTCGCAAAACAGTTAACTAAAGACAATCCCTCACAGTTGGGCTAAGATACAGTCACACTTCAACAATTTCTCACAGATGTCCTCTGTGGCTTCTTTTACACGTGAGAAGTTCACAATTAATACTAATTATAACATATTTTATTGCTTGTGTAGGCAAAAAGACTCCTAAGTTTCAACTGGACTACATTTACCCTGATATCACGAAGCAATATATAAGGGATCATTCCAAGAGAACAGGTGGTTTAGGTCACCATTGGACTACTCTTACAAATATTTTATGGGCCTGACTGACAACTTTTATGTGGCACTTGGAAAGAATTTGACACACATCAACAACATCTAGGATCTTAGGTGTTTGGGAAACAGTATTTTGTACTGGATACTAACTGGTGTGTTAACAGAACAAGATACTTGATACAGTATGGCTCCAGCTCCGAGTCAAGGAAAAGAGAAAGGATTATGTTATGCACATCTGAGTCCCTCTAAAAACAACTGATAAATATGAACTCCTTCCTTGCAGCTGCATGCAACATTGAGTATCTATTTCAAAATAGGCAGTATAGTTCCTGTTTTCACGAAACACTGACGTGACCTTATGCATACTAAGTTACAATACTTCCTTTCTCTATGTATAAGAAACTGGGAACTCATGAGAACTGATTCTGATCACAAGAGGTTTCTTATCCCCAACCATGCTTCTCCTAGATACCTGGGCCAACATTCTTCACAGTGCCCTGCTCTTGGTCCTGCTTCTGGAACTTAAAGGTAAGCATGCCCCAAGAATAGAATCATTCCGCTGTCTCTGAGCTACTCTTACCATTGAAAGTAAAGGACTCCAGTTAGTTACCTGAACTGTCACAGCTGAGAAGGTCAGAATAGTCTCTCACATAATAGATCTGAAATTCTGAGCACTGCCAAAACTGGGTTGTGAAGTTATAGCTTTGATGAATAGAGTATAAATAATTCATCCATAACAGTTTACCACACATCCCTGGTCTTCTGCACCCTCTCCAGTGAGCTTTAGTTTCTTTTATTTGTGCCAAATGGGGTTAGTAATATTCTACATGGTTCCTGTATGTTATCAGGTTTTTCTTTTTTTTTTCTTTTTTAAATTTATTTTATTCATTTCCATTATAAATGTGATTCCCCTTCCCACTTTCCCTTCTGAAAAACCCCTATCCCAGTCCCATCCCTATGTTTCTATGATGGTGCTCCCTCACCCACCCACCCATTCACTACCACCTCACTGCACTATCATTCCCCCAAAACTGGAGCATCAAGCCTCTACAGGATCAAAGGGCTCCCCTCCCATAAATGTCAGATAAGGCAATCCTCTGCAAAATAAGCAGCTGGAGCCATGTGTGCCTCCTGTGTATTATTTGGATAGTGGTTAAGTCTTTAGGATCGCTGGGGGGGTGGGGCATTCATTTGTTGATACTGCTTTTCTTCCTATGGGGTTGCAAACCCCTTCAGCTTTTTAGTCATTCCTCTAACTACTCCATTGTGGTCTCCTGATCAAATGGTTGGCTGTGAGCATCTGCATCTGTATTGGTCAGGCCCAAGTCGAGTCTCTAAGGGGACAGCTATATCATGTTCCTGTCAGCTTGCACTTCTTGGCATCAACAATTGTGTCTGGGTTTGATGGCTGCAGATGGGATAGATCAGTAGGTGGGGCAGTCTCTGGATATCCTTTCCTTCAGTCTCTGCTACATTCTTTGTCCCTGCATTCCCTTTAGATGGGAACAATTCTGTATAATATTTTTGAGATGGTTGTGTGGCTTCATCCCTAAGTCTGGGGCTATGGTGAACCCCTAAATCTGGTCTCTTCAGGTTCTCTCCTTTGTTGGGTATTTCAGCTTATGCTATCTCCATTGTGTCTTGGGAGCCTCTTGTTTAACTGGAATCTGGGGCTTTCCAGAGAATACCCAACAGTTCTTCATCCCCATGTCCTTTCAATTTCCTGAACCTCTGTATTTCTTTCCCCATCTCCTCCCACACCTGATCCTGTCCCAACTTTTCCTCCTCTTTCTGCTCATCCACTCTCTATCTCTGCAGATAATTTTCTTTTCCCTTCTCACTAGGACTGAAAAATCCACACTTGGGTATTCCTTTTTTGAGCTTCATAACGTGTGTGAGTTGTATCATGGGTATTCCTAGCTTTTTGCTCAAAATTCACTTATCAGTGAGTGCATACCATTTATGTTCTTCTGTAACATGGTTACCTCATTGTTTTTAAAAGCTGAATAGTACTGTTTTATAAATGTACCATATTTTCTGTATCCCTTCCTCTGCTGAGGGACATCTGGGCTGTTTCCAGCCTCTGGCTATTATATATAAGACTGATAAGAACAGAGAGGAGCATGTGTCCTTCTTACATGTTGAAACATCTTTTGGGTATTTACCCAAGAGTTGTATAGCTGGGTCCTCTGGTAGCATTATGGTCAATTTTCTGAGGAAACACCAGAGTTGTTGTACCAGCTTGTAATTACACCAGGAATGGAAGGTGTTCCTCTTCCTTTATAGCCTCACATCATCTATTGTCACCCTAAGATTTTTTCTTTTCTTTTACTGTATATTTTTATTTGCATTTTGAATGTTATCACTTTCCAAGTTTTCCCTCCAGAAACCCCATATCCCATCACCCCTCACCTTGCTTTTCTCATGGCGCTCCCCCACCCTCCCATAAACTACCTCCAGGCTACCTGCACTGGCATTGTCCTATACTGGGACATCAAGATTTCACAGGACCAACTGCCTCTTCTCCCACTGATGCCATCCAAGGCCTTTCTATGCTAAATATGTGTTTGGAGCCATGGGTTCACTCGACTTGTACTCTTTGGTTCGTGGTTTAGACCCGGGGAGCTCTGGGAGGTCTGCTTGGTTGATATTGATGTTCTTCCTATTAACACAAATTCATACACTACATGAAGTTCAAGAAGAAGACCATAGTGTGGATGCTTTAATCCCTCTTAGAAGGAGAAACAAAATACTCACAGCAGGAAATACAGAGACAAAATGTAGAGAAGAGCCTGAAGGAAAGACCATCCAGAGACTGCCCAACCTGGGGATCCATCCCATATATAGTCATCAGACTCACACACTATTGCAGATGTAAAGAAGTGCAAGCTGACAGGGACCTTATATAGCTATCCCTTGTGTGGCTTTGCCAGATCCTGATATATAGAAGTGGATGCTTGAAGCCAACCATTATACTGAGCATAGGGTCCCCAGTGTTGGACCTTTGGAATTGACTTTTGAATCTTATCCATTCTTGTCACGCCCACCTCGACCGACAAGGAAGACATAACACCGTTGGATCCTTCTCAATCAGCCTTTATTGCAGGAACACCTTATTGATGATAAGGGGACCCCGAGCAACAAAGGCACTTGCCTTATATACAAAACAGACTGTGGCTGTAAATTTGTCCACTGGGGATTGGTGGAGTATGAAATACCTATTTAGCATGAATATCACCCTGGCCTTGTAGGTGCTGGGGGTATGCCAACACATGCGCTGTAGGTGTTTACCACAAACGACCACCGGATGTCAGCGCCATCTTTAGCCGCTCCCTACACATTCTGACTGCTGTGAGGTAGCATCTCAGGGTCATTTTGATTTGCATTTCCCTGATGACTAAGGATGTTGAACATTGCTTTATCTGCCTCAGCCATTTGACATTTCTCAGTTGAGAATTCTTTGTTTACCTCTGTACCCCGTTTTTTAATAGTGTTATTTTGTTCTCTGAATACCTTATGAGTTCTTTGTATATTTTGGATATTAGCCCTATATTGAATGTAGGTTTAGTAAAGGTCTTTTTCGAATTGGCAATTTATTGTTTTTGTCCTATGGACGGTGTCTCTTGCCTTACAGAAGCATTTCAATTTTGTGAGATCCCATTTGTCAATAGTTGGTCTTAGAGCCTAAGCCATTGATATTTTCTTTAGGAAAATTTGCCCTATGCTCATGTGTTCAAGGCACTTTCCCACTTTCTTTTCTATTAGATTCAGTGTATTTGGCTTTATGTTAAGGTTCTTGATCTACTTGTACTTGAGCTTTGTACAGGAGAATAGCATTGATCAATTTGCTTACTTCTTTTTTAATTTTGTATTTGTTTTTATCCTTCAGATTTTATTCCCCTCCATGTCTACCCTCAGAGTGTTGCACATCCCATACCTCCTCCCTTACTCCCTCCCTGCCCCTGTCTTCACAAGGATATCCCCTCACTGCCTCCCCACCACCCTACCAGAACTCTATATTTCCTGGGCCTCCAGTCTCTAGAGGATTAGGTGCATCTTCTCTGACTAAACCCAGACTGGGGTGTCCTCTGTTGTATATGTGTTCGGGACCTCATCTCAGGTGGTGTATGCAGCCTGGTTGTTGATATAGTGTCTGCCAGCACCATCTGTTGAATATGCTGTCTTTTTCCCATTGGATACTTTGACTTCTTTGACAGAGATCAGGTGAATATGGGTATGTGGGTTTAATTCTGGGTCTTCAATTTTACTTTATTTATCTATATATCTGTTTCTATACCAATACCATGCTGTTTTTTTATCACTATTGCTATGTAGTACATCTTGAGGTCAGGGATGGTGATTCCCCCTGAAGTTCTCTTGTTGTTGAGAATAGATTTTGCAATCCTTGGTTTGTGGTTTTTCAGAAGAATTTGAGAATTGCTCTTTTTATCTTTCTGAAGAAATGAGTTGTGAATTTTTTGCACCAAAATCAGAATCAGATGGTTTTAGTGCAGAATTCTGTCAGACCTTCAAAGAAGACCTAATTCCAATACTCTTCAAAGTACTCCACAAAATTGAAACAAAAGAAATGATCTCTCTCTCTCTCTCTCTCTCTCTCTCTCTCTCTCTCTCTCTCTTTGTGAATGAAGAAGATTGCATGGATGACCCCATAATTTCTGATCTGGGCTTAGCAGTCCCATGCTCTACTTTGGTTGAGTTGCTATGCCATCTAACCTTGTAGAAGTCTTGGTTTCAAAATTTCCTCATTACACAATCACTGGACCTGATACTACAGAAAGAGTTAAGTCCCAATGATGGTTTTTGAACTATGGGAAGCTCTCTGCTTTTTATGGTTTCTGAAACTAATAGTTACATAATATCTTTGTTCTTTTGAAAATCCATGATAACTTTTAAGCCTCTCCCTCTTTCTCTCTCTCTCTCCCCACCTACCCACCCCCCCCACACACACAGCTCATAGTTATCTGTTTGTTGCTATATTTTTAAATACAACTTGCTCAGTCTGTATCTTACCTGAACAAGGACTATACCAATAGAAATGTGAAAAATGAGAAACAATATCTCAGTGAAGAAGAAGATTGTATGTTGCTGCTGTGTTATTTTTTTAAAAAAAATTGTTGTTAGACATATTTCTTTCCTTACATTTCAAATGGTATTCCCTTTCCCAGTTTCCTGTCCATAAGCCTGCATCCCTACCGCCTCACACATAAGGGTGCCCCCCCACACCTCCCTTACCACACTCCCTGACATTTCTCTGTACTGGGGGATCCAACGTTGGCAGAACCAAGGACTTCCCCTTCCACTGGTGCCCCAACAAGCCTATTCTCTGCTACATAAGCAGTTGGAGCCCTGGGTCAGTCCATGTATAGTCTTTCGGTAGTTGTTTTGTCCCTGGGAGGTCTGATTGGTTGGCATTGTTGTTTTTACGGGGTTGCAAGTGCCATCAGTTCTTTCTTTTTTTTTTTTTTTCCTTTTTTTTTTTCAGAACTGGGGACCGAACCCAGGGCCTTGCGCTCGCTAGGCAAGCGCTCTACCACTGAGCTAAATCCCCAACCCCCCATCAGTTCTTTCAATCCTTTCACTAATTTCCCTAAACAGGGTCCTGTTCTCAGTTCAGTGATTTGCTGCTAGCATTGACCTCAGTTTCGGACCTGCTCTGGATGTGTCTCTCAGGAGAGATCTATATCCGGTCCTTTTCAGCATGCATTTTCCAGCTTCATCCATCTTACCTAGTTTAGGTAGCTGTATATATATGGGCCACATGTAGGTCAGGCTCTAAATTGTCATTCCATCAGTTGCTGCTCTGAACTTTGCTTCTTTTATCTCCTCCTATGGATAATTTTTTTCTATTTCAAGAATGAGAGGGAGCATCTGCATTTGGTCATCCTTCTTGAGTTTCCTGTGATCTGTGTATTGCATCTTGGGTAATTCAAGCTTTTGGCTAATATCCACTTTTAAATGAGTGCATACCAAGTGTGTTTTTCTGTGATTGGGTTACCACATTCACGATATTTTCTACTTCATTCCATTTGCCTATGAATTTCATGAAGTCATTGTTTTTGATAGCTGAGTAGTACTCTATTTTGTAGATTTACCACATTTTTTGAATCCATTCCTATGTTGAAGGGTATCTTCATGTTTTCCAGCTCTGGTTACTATAAATAAGGCTGCTATGAACATAGTGGAGCATGTGTCTTTGTTGTATGTTGGAGTATCTTTTGGGTATCTGCCAAGGAGAGGTATAGCTGAGCCCTCAGGTAGTGGAATATCCATTTTCTGAGGAACTTCCAGACTGATTTCCAGCGTGGTTGCACCAGTTTGCAATCCCAACAACAATGGAGGAGTGTTCCTCTTTTGGCACATCCTCGCCAGTATCTGCTGTCAACTGAGTTTTTTTTATCTCAGCCATTCTGACTGCTATGAGGTGGAATCTCAGTGTTGTTTTGATTTGCCTTTCCCTGATGACTAAGGATGTTGATCCTTTAGGTGTTTTTTGGCCATTCGATAACTCTCAGCTGAGAATGTTTTGTTTAGCTCTGTACCCCCATTTTTAATAGGGTTATTTGGCTCTCTGGAGTATACCTTCTTGAGCTCTTTGTATATTTTGGATATTAGCCCTCTATCAGATGTAGGTCGGTAAAGATCTTTTCCCAATCTGTTGATTGCCATTTTGTCCTAATGACAGTGTCTTTTATCTTACAGAAGCTTTGCAGTTTTTTGAGGTCCCATTTGCTGTTTCTCGATCTTAGCGCATCAGTCATTGTTTTGTTTTGTTTTGTTTTTTTTCAGGAAATTTTCCTCAGTGACCATGCATTTGAGACACTTCCCCAACTTTTCTTCTGTTGGTTTGAGTGTATCTGGCTTGATATGGAAGTCCTTGATCCACTTGGACATAAGCTCCATACAGGGTGATAAGAATGGATTGATTTACATTCTTCTCCATGCTATCCTCTAGTTCAACCAGCAACATTTGTTTAGAATGCTATCTTTTTTCCATTGAGTGATTTTAGCTGCTTTGTCGAATATCAAGTGACCATAGGTGTGTGGGTTCATTTCTGGGTCTTCAATTCTGTTCCACTGATCTATCTACCTGTCTCTGTACCAATACCATACAGTTTTTATAACTATTGCTCTAATACTGTTTGAAGTCAGAGATGGTGATTCCCCCAGAAGTTCTCTTATTGTTGAGTACAGTTTTTGCTATCTTGTTTTTTTTTATTCCAAATGAATTTGTGGATTGCTCTTTCTATCTCTATAAAGAATTGAGTAGGAATTTTGATAGAGATTGCATTGAATCTGTACATTGCTTTTGGCAAAATGGTCATTTTTAATATATTAATCCTGCCAATCCAAAAGCATGGGAGATCTTTTCATCTTCTGAGATCTTCCTCAATTTCTTTCTTCAGAGACTTGGCGTTCTTCTCACACATATCTTTCACTTGCATGCTTAAAGTCACTCCTAGATATTTTACATTATTTGGATCCCTTTGACCTCCTTTCGTTTTCTGATTGCTCTTGCTAGGACTTTGCTTACTATATTAATAAGTAGGGTGAGGGTAGGCATACTTATCTAGTCCCTGATTTTAGTGAGAATGCTTCAAATTTCTCTCCATTTAATTTGATGTTAGCTACTGGTTTGCTATATACTGCTTTTACAATGTTTAGAAGGCACGTTTATTTCCTGATCTTTCGAGGTCTTTTCTCATGAATGGGTGTTGAATTGTGTCAAATGATTTTTCAGCATCTACTGAAATGATCATGTGGTTCTTATCTTTGAGCTTGTTTTTGTAGTGGAGTATGATGATGGATTTCCCTATATTAAACCATCCCTGCATCTCTGGGGTCTGGGATGAAGGCTACTTGATCATGAAGTATGATCATTTTCATGTCTTGGTTTCGGTTTGCAAGAATTTTCTTGAGTAGTTTGAGTCAATATTCATAAGGGAAATTGGTCTGAAGTTCTCTTTCTTTGTTGGGTCTTATGTGGTCTTTGTATGAGCAATTGTAGCTTTCTAGAAGAAATTTGGTAGTGCTCTGTCTGTTTCTATTTTGTGGAATAATTTGGACATTATATGTATGTGGTCTTCTATGAAGGAATGATAGAATTCTGCATTAAACACATCTGGTCCTGAGCTCTTTTTGGTTGGGAAATTTTAATAACTTCTATATCTTTAGCAGTTTAGATGGTTTAGATGGTTCATTTATTTGTGATTTAACTGTGGTACCTAGAAAATTGTCCATTTCTTTCAGATTTTTCAGTTTTGTTGAATATAGTGTTTGTATTAGGATCTGACGATTTTTTAATGTCCTCAGATTCTGTTGTTATGTCTCCATTTTCATTTCTCATTTTGTTAATTTGGATACACTCTGTAATCTCTGGTGAGTGTGGCTAAGTGTTTATCTATCTTGTTTATTTACTCAAAGAACCAGAACCTGATTTTGTTGATTCTTTGTATAGTCCTTTTTATTTCTACTTGGTTGACTGCAGCACTGAGGTTCATTATTTCCTGAATTCTACTCCTCTTGGGTTTATTTATTTCTTTTTGTTCTATAGCTTTCAGGTGCACTGTCAAGCTGCTGACATATGCTCTCTCTTGTTCCTTTTTGCAGACACTCAGAGCTATGAGGTTTTGCTCTTAGCACCACTTTCTTCATGTCCCATAATATTGGGTATGTTGTATCTTCATTTCCATTAAATTCTAAGAAGTCTTTAATTTCTTTCTTTACTTCTTCCTTGACAAAGTTGTCATTCAGTAGTGTGTTGGTCACCTTCCGTGTACATGTGGGATTTCTTCTCATTATTGTTTTTACTAAAGACCAGTAATAATCTGTGGTGATCTGATAGGATGCATGGAAATATTTCTATCTCCTGTATCTGTTGAAGCCTGCTTTGTGGCTGATTATATGGTCAATTTTGAAGAAGGTACCAGGAGGTGCTGAGAAGAAGATATATCCTTTTGTTTTAGGATGGATTGTTCTATAAATACCTGTTAAATTCATTTGGTTCATAACGTCTGTTAGTCTCTTCATGTCTCTGTTTAATTTCTGTTTCCATGATCTGTCCAGTGATCAGAGTTGGGTGTTGAAATCTCCTATTATTATTGAGAGAGTTGCAATGTGTGCTTTGGGTTTTAGTAAGGTTTCTTTTATGAATGTAGGTGGTCTTGCATTTGGAGTATAGATATTTAGGATTAAGAATTCTTCCTGTTGGATTTTTCCTTTGATGAATATGAAGCTTTCTTCCTTATTTTTTAGTGACTTTGGTTAGATGTCTATTTTATTCGATATTAGAATGGTGACTCCAGCTTGTTTCTTTGGGCCATTTCCTTGGAAAGTTGTTTTCCAGCCATTTACTCTGAAGCAGTTACTATCTTTGTCACTGAGGTGTGTTTCCTTAATGCAGCGAAATGCTGGGTCCCCTTTTCATAGCCGGTCTGTTAGTCTATGTCTTTTTATTGGGGAATTGTGTCCATTGATGTAGAGAGATATTAAGGAATAGTGATTGTCACTTCATGTTATTTTTGTTGTTAAAGCTGGAATTATACTTGTGTGTCTCTCTTTTGGTTTCATTACAAAAAGATTATACAATTGCTTTCTTTAGTTTCTCTCCTTGTGTTGAAGTTTTCCATCCATTATACTTAGTATGGCTGGATTTGAAGAAAGATATTGTGTAAATTTGGTTTTGTGATGGCATATCTTGGTTTCTCCATCTATGTTAATTGAGAGTTTTCCTGGATACAGTAGCTTGGGCTGATATTTGTGTTCTCTTAGGGTCTGTATGACATCTCTCCAGGATCTTCTGGGTTTCATAGTCTCTGTGAGAAGGCTAGTGTAATTCTGATAGGTCTGCCTTTATATGTCACTTGACCTTTTCCCTTTACTGCTTTTAATATTCTTTATTTGTTTTGTGCATTTGGTGCTTTGACTATTATTTGAATTATATGAATTTCTTTTCTGGTCCAATCTATTTGGAGGTAGGTTTCTATACCTACTATCCTTAGGTTTGAACTTCTCATTTTGTGCTGGATTTCTTTGATATTTTCGGCCATGATCTTTTTGCATTTTACATTATTTTTGACAGTTGTGTCAATGTTTTTTATGGTATCTTCTGCCCCTAGCATTCTCTCTCTTGATTCTTGTATTCTGTTAGTGATGCTTGTGTCTATGACTCCTTGTCTTTTCCTTAGGTTTTCTATATCCAGGGTTGTCTCTCTTTCTGCTTTCTTTGTTGTTTCAATTTCCATTTTTAAATCCTGAATGGTTTTGTTCAATTACTTCACCTGTTTGGTTGTGTTTTCCTATAGTTCTTTCAGGAATTTTTGTGTTTCCTCTTTAAGGGCTTCTACTTGTTTACTTGTGTTTTCCTGCATTTCTTTAAGGGGGTTCTTTATGTCTTTCTTAAAGTCCTCCATTATTATCATAAAATGTGATTTTACATCTGGATTTTGTTTTTCTGGTGTGTTTGAATATCCAGTAGTTTCTTTGGTGGGAGAACTGGGCTCTGATGATGCCAAGTAGTCTTCGTTTCTGTTGTTTAGGTTCCTGCACTTGCCTGTAGCCATTGGCTTGCCTCTCCTGTTTGCTTGTCTTGCTTTTTCTGAGAGTCACTTGACCCTCTTGTAGGCCTCTGTGTCAGCACTCCTGTAGAATTGTTTTCCTGTTTCCTTTCAGCATTTTCTGAGAACAGGTGCTCTGATTTCAGTTGTATAGGTGTACCTGATGACTGTATTCCAGCTCTGGGCATGGGAAAGAATCAGAAATTTCTTGCATCTGATTGCTCCTAGCTCCTTGCACCCAGAGGGCACAGTTGGCCCTAGGCGATTCCCTCTTGGGTTTGGAATGTGGGCAGATGGTAGTTTCCTTTGACTTCTCATGAGTGTCCACATTTCTGAGGATCCAGCTCTGTCCCTCAGGGGATTTGGCTTCAGGCAGCTGTTTGGCTGGTTCAGGTCGGTCCTGGGCAGAGACCAGAACCACAGGTACTGGCAGCTGTCTGTTCCTCTATTCCTGTATCCAGAGGCACTGTGCAGTTTCCCCTTGGACTAGGGATGTGGGCAAAGTGTGCAGAAGTGGCTGTCTGTCCTGCAGTCTCAGGATGTCTGCACTTCTGGGTGCTGTGTTCTTTTTATGGAGTATTTTCCAGCCACATGTTGCTTGACTAATGTCTCTCTCACACAAGTATCTGTCTTCCTCCAGGCACCAGGGCAAGCAGGACTGATAGCAAATTAAAAATTCTAAACTGTGATATGTACCACAACTTCTGCCTTTATAGGTTGAATTATTTTATAAAATTGCTTCAGTCCTAGGAAGAGGTTTACGAAAATTATCATGCTTTGAGTTTCAAATATGTCAAATCTTTTTGTGTTCAAACCTTTTAAACAGATACAACAATTGAAATTTTAGAATGTAAGGTTTAAGAGGTCAGAAGGTAAAAATGACATGTTTTTGAATGCAAGATGTAGCCCACATCTATTCTTCTCACTAAGCATTTTCTGCCAGTGTGAGATAAGCAACATTTTTTCTATCACACATCATCATTATGATCAGGTTCTATCTAAAATGGAACAGTCAATGATCAGAATGCTTAACTCTGAAACAATGAGCCAGAGGAAATACTAATTCACTTCAATTTCTATTTCCAGTTATTTTTCAATTGAACTAAAAGCTAATTCACCAAGCAATTATTACATCCAGATTCCCATCTGTATCTAGAGCTAGACATAGTTTAATAAACTGTACCTAACTCTATGTCTCTGTGCAGATCATACGATATCAGTTGAAAGTGTCATGACTCAGCAAACAAACTGAAAAATTACAATTTAATGTTACGACATTTGCATGTGATATTGTGGGAAGCACTCCTATATCATGTGGAAAAATGACTCAAGTTAATATTCTTTTCACAGAGACACAAATACAGAAAAAAAGAATCAGATTCACCAACACTAATTGCAATGTTTAGAGCTGCATCTTGGAATAAATCTGTCTGACAGAGGTCATGAGATTAGCAATCACTCTTCCAAGAAACTTTGATCAATCCCATGAGCTTTTGTGTGAAGAGAGGAGAGACTAGATGATTTTCTTTAGCTGAACTCTTCATCATTATATCCAAACAGCCTTCTTGAAAATGTCATGTTCATGGGAAATTTGGTTTATTTTCTTTTACTTTTAATAATTTAATTTTTCTTGGATATTTTATGTATTTCCATTTCAAATATTATCGCCGTTCCCCCTCCCCCTGATTCTATGAGGATGCTCCCATTTCCACCCACACACTCTAACTTCAACACCATGAAATTACTCTAAATTGGGGATATGAGCCTTCACAAGACCAAGGGCATTTCCTCCCATCGATGATGGTTTCTATCCAACAGATTACCTAATTAAAATGATTTTTCAATGACATAGATAGATATTACACTGGATGAATCATACACAGGCAAGATATTTGTTGGATACTCACAAGGAGCTACAGGCTGTTTTATGAAAATATGTGGTGCTGGAGAATAAAAGTAGAGACAGAGTCACACAGGCGTATATTAAATTCCTTTAGCGAAAATAATTAAGAAAAAAGATGAAATGTATAATATTTTAAAATATATGTGAAATAGGTCCTATTGTCTATAGATAAGGAAGCTTTGTTGGTGACTTAGGTATTTAAAACAGGGCAGAGTAGTTGAGCATTATGTAAAAGATGAAATTTGATAAAAAGATACATAGATAAATTGGTGAAAAAGATGTGAGAATGAATCATGTAGCCCATTATCCTGGAAGGACTTCACTGATGGCCTCAGCATATGTGAAGGAAATAACCTTTGCCAAAGGGCTTCCTCGTATTTTCGTGGACAGAGTTTTTCAGTCCAGGAGAGTGGGAACCACTTCAGACTTGGAACAGAGAAGCACCATAGCCTGATCTGGGCTTCAAACTGATTATTTTCTATCTGATGATTGAACAAAGATTCCACCAGGCTTGATATAAGGAGTACTGTAGTGGGTATTCCATGACCTCTGGTTCTTGATTCTCGTAACTACCACATGCTCACATAGAGAGCCCCATAACCTTTGGCAGAAGAGATAAAGCATACTTGATTCTTATTCTTATGAAATATGCTCTACTCTCTTCTGAGGTGAAACACTTTTATCCTGAATCATGGGCTATTCCAGCACCTTGAATGTTCTTGTCAATGTTCTTCTGCCAAGGTTGGACAGTGACCCAGAACCCCCTGTGCTAATATCCTGAGATTTCTGTGCACTTCTGTGAAGATTTATCTGACCTTCAACAACCCAACCAGCATCAAGTCAGAAGCAATTCACTAGTTTGGATAGTACAAGAGCACTGCAGCCTGGGCTTTGGGCAAGGAAGAGTGAAGGTGAAGGGCATTGTGCCAAGCATAGTTGTTGTAAAGATTCCAGTTAGTCCCCTTGAACCAGGTAAACTGTAATAACTGGATAGTTCCACTACCTATGATTGCGCACATCCATTCAAACAAAATTAGTTGAGATTCTCAAATCCCCTTTGTAAATGAATTTGCACAGATATCTAAATACTTAGTTTAGTTTTCAGTACCTTCATCCCAGATAGGCAATGTTATAGACCATCCCTTGATGAGTTCTTTAATTTCAATAATTGGGTGCCTGAAAGTGCTGCTGTTCAGTGTTTTATAAAGTTCTTTATGTCAGATGAGGTGGGTCCTGGGCACATGTCATTGACATTCAGAATTTCCCATATTTACCATTGTATCCTTATAGAATTAAATCTACCATCTAATAAAAACATTATTGTATTTTTGGTTATTCATTATGATAGTGAATCTATGCTAATACAAATATTGCAGAGGCATTGATATCACACATACATTATTTCTAGATATACTAGAAAACAAGCTATAATACTGGTTTTCTACTCTGTGTTCCACATTATAAATTACAGTGCTAAATAAAATTTTAAGTTGCAACATTGTTTTTTTTATTATAAGTGAATAAAATTTTAAGATTTGCTTCCTTCTAATGTTTGTTGTTTTATGTTATCTTAGTCCAGAAGCTAAAAAGACTTTTTGATGTCTATGCTATTTTGACACAAATATTTTAGGTTATAAATTTGGTATATTGTTTTGGTATTTTCAATTGGAAAAAAATATAGAAATTTGACAATATTAGTTTTGTGTAAAAACTTATGCCAAAATAAAAATTGCTGCATAGGCTTACACAATATGTTAGTGTCTCATCAGTTAGCATCCTAATAGTATGCCCATGTATACTAGAACTGGCATTAGTTTATTAGATAAAGTTTTAACATCTCAAAATTCCTTTTGCTTTTGGCTTCAATTATGTAGGGAAGCTGACTTTCTCCATCAGATATAACAATATCAGGCATAATAGTGACTATATAGGGTGAGGTTATCCCTCATACTTCTCATCGGCTACTGATGTAGACCTGATCTAAGATTTTTGGATGCCACCAAGGTGGAAGATTAGAGACAGCACTACCCAAAAACAAAGTGGAAACTCTGGACTCAGCATACTTTATCAGAATTTAGAAACCATTATACAGCCAAAAGTTATATTGTCTTTCACTACTACTATGCTCTATGAATCTTTTATTTTGACCCAAAGAAGCTCACTAGCATTCCCTGCAATGCAGGTATCATCATAATGAGCTGAGAGTGATTCCTTAGTGTTGTATGTAGAATACATATTTTTATTTAAATTCTGGATGCATTTCCTCTATTAGATGAACACACAATTTCGCTGCTTACTGAATGCCATCATTTCTAAATGAGCTGTGGTTATATTACCTTGCAGGATCTTGAAAGAGATGAATCATGTTCGTTTCTGCTTTCAGCCTTTGATTAGTAGTGTGCTGTTTTGCAGTTGTATTATAATGTGTGTTAGTGTGATTCTCTCTGAGTTTATATCAGGTGAATTAGTTTACAATGTTAGATTTATACTTCTACTTTTTCAAAAGAGAAAGATTTGAGACAATATTTTATAAGTAATATGCCGACAATCCAAATTATTTTTCCCTACTTTTGACCATTTTCCCTAAACTTCTAAGTAATGTTATTGTACCCATTTCTATATTTGTATTTTTTCATAAAAGATCAAATCCTTCTCAATACTTTGTAAATTGAATATTTAACTTACCATACATCTTGACTTTCCAACACCATTTTGTTCCTGCTTACAGGTTCTCTCTGTTTTGGTTTCTTATTTTGCTATTCATACACCACTTTCTTTACTGCTTTTCCATACTTTCCCTTTGCTCTTTTCATATTTTAATGAGGATTATATCATTTTGGTCAAGTAACATAGGACAGTGAATGCAGTACAGTACAGTCTTTCTGGACCACCAAAGTCCAGGCAAGAAGGGGTCAGGACTGTCAGAGTTATGAGAGTCAGAGTTACTGAGAAAATGGTGCAGTGATGGGAAGACAAAGACAGGAGAGTACCCTCAGGAAACCACAAGGACAGAGTTTGAGCTTCCTGGACACTGGGGATATGTGACCCCATGTTCATTGCCTCGACTCATTGAATTTGAACTTCTGAAACACAGGATAAAATAATAAATGCCTGTTTTGTAAAGCCACAATCTTTATAGTAAGCAATTATATCAAAGTTGATATTAATATAATTCAGGGGCCAGAGAGTTCCAGAGGGCATATTATATTATATATAAAATGATATGAAAATACATTATAATATATTTGATAGGTAAATTTAAACAAAGTTCTTATTTCCTTTTTTGATCACATTATTCAATCGTAAAATCTAAATTACATCATATATGTGATGGCAGGTTTAGGATCTATATCCCCCCTTGCTAGTAATCTTGGCTAAGTTCTCCCTCCCTGATTCCTGGGTATTTCCATTCATATGTTTCTACCTCATCCCTCAAATGCCTAACCCCATTCCAGTCTTTCTCCCAATATCCCTTTTTCTTCAGCTGCCAGATCCCTCCTGTTCCCATACTCATGCCACGAACCCCTACTCCCATTTTTCTCAAATTTATTCTGTTTACCCACCCTGGGAGATTCACATATTACCCCTTGAGCCTTTCTTTCTACTTAGTCTATCTGGGTCTTTAGATTGTATAATGATTATAAATTATTTTACAGCCAATATCCACTTATAATAGAGTACATATTATGTTTGTCTTTCTATGTCTGGGTTACCACAATAAGATTTTTTTTTTTTTTAGTTTTTTTTCCATCCCATTTCAACCATTTATTTCCTCCTTAAGGACACTTAAAATTTTTATAATGTTGATTTTATGATCATTTTCTATTTTTTAAGAGTTAAATTTGCTCAATATGCCACATTGCCTTTGGGTATTGCATACTAAAAAGAGTCTGCTCATAATCAAATTACCTCAGATCAAATATATGGCTCTTTTTTACAAAATATTTACTTTTTACTTATTCACTTTACATCCAGCTCACTGCTCCCTCCTCTCCACCCCTCCCACAGTATTTAACTTATCCCCCTTCTAGTCATCTTTCTCAGCAGGTGGTTTCCCCCTGGGTATCCCCTCTACCTTAATTCTTCACTCTCTAGGAGTCTAGATGCTGCCTCTTCCACTGATGTCAGACAAGGTATTCCATGTAGTAGAACTTATTATATGAAAAGGGAAAAGTTTTTGGAATAGCTCCCACTCCAGTGTTCAGGACTTACATAAAGACCAAACTGCATATCTGTTTGCTACATATGTGAAAGAAGACCTATGTCAAGACTATGTCTGTACGTTATTTGGTAAATCAGAATCTGAAAGCACCAAGGGTTCAGGTTAGTTGACTCTGTTGATTGTCCTGTGGAGTTCCTATTTTCTCTATGGCACACAATTTTTCTTCCTGTTCTTCCATAAGAGTCCCCAACCTCCATCCAATGTTTGGATCTATCTGATTCAAATACATGATGGGGTCTTTTAGAGGACATTGCCTGTCTACAAGCATAAAAGAGTATCATTAAAAGTGTTATTAAATGGTGCTTGCCAATGTGATGCTTCTTAAGTCATCATGAATTTGGGAAATATTGTTGAATGCATTGGAGACAATTTCCTGAATGGGATACTTGCAAAATTCATGATGTCTTTATTTTTCATAGCTGTACACTATTCCATTGTGTGGATCCATCGTTTTTTCTTTATTCCTTTTGTATTTTAGTTTCATCTAAGTTGGTTCCAATTTCTGGCTTTAACAAATGCAGCTACTATGAACATAGTAAGTATCTTTGTGGGATGGTTGGCCATCTTTTGGGTATATATGCAGGACCAGAATAGCTGGGTTTGGGGGTGAAATATTTCCAGTTTTCAGAGAAGCCACCAAATGTATTTCAATAATGGTTGTACAATTCTGCACGCCACTAGCAGTGAAGAAGCATTCCTCTTCTTAGACATCCTTGACAGTTTATGCTATCTCCTGAGGGTAGCACATAAAAACATATATTTAAAGTTTTGGTTTGTATTTCCCTGATGACTTTGAAAAATTTGTTAAGTACTTCTCATCAATTCGAGATTTCTCTGTTGAGAATTCACTGTTTAGAACTTCACTCAAATTTTCAAATTGGGTTATTTGGTTTGTTGTTGTCCACCTTCTTGAGTTCTTTGTTAATTTTGGATATTAGCCCTGTGTCAGATGAAGGGTTAGTTAAGATTCTTTCCCAATTTGTCGGTTTCTGTTTTGTCTTATTGACAGTGTTTTTTGCCTTACAAAACTTGGAAGCTTCATGAGGTCCCAATTATCAACTGTTAGTATTAGAGCTGAGTCATTAGTCTTCCATTCAGAAAATTGTCTCCTATACCAATGCATTCATGGGTTTTTTCCCAAATTCTCATCTATGCATTTAAGGTATGTGATTTTAAGTTGATGTCCTTCACCCACTTGGACTTAAGTTTTGTATAGGGTCATAATAATAGATCTATTTTCATTTGTCTCTGTGCATACACCCAGATAGACTAGCACCATTGGGTTAATATGCTTTTGTTGTCCATTGGTTTTAGTTGCTTTATATAAAATCAAATGTCTGTATCCAGTTCAAGCCTGAGCCCTTAGCTGGCCTGCGACATAACCCTCTGTTACCTGATCCCACTGGGACAAAGCTAGTTTCTCAGAAGTGCTGACAAACACAAGAGCACAGATGAGACCAGCCTTTCTGCTCATATTCCTGACCCAAGGGGAATATCTCTGGAGCTCGCAGGACACAGGATTCAAGGAGAAATCTGGGGCAGGATATTTCCAGTTTCTGCCAGTACCCTGAGCTGACCCTGTAATACAGCTCTCTGTACCCAGATCTCATAGGGAGAGAGCTGGTCTCCCAGTAGTATTGGCACACAGACTTATAAGAGGGAAAAGCCAATGTGAGAGACAGCAGGAACAGTTAACACCAGAGATAAGTAGATGGTGAGAGGCAAGGGTAAGAAACTAAGTGACAGAAACCAAGGACAGATGGCATCATCAGAACCCTGTTCCCCCACCACAACAAGCCCTGGATATTTCTGCATACTGGACAAGCAAGATTTTGAATTAAAGTAACAGTTCAGAATAAAGTTAAAGGACGTTAAGAAAGACATAAATAACTACTTTAATAAATACAGGACAAAACAGGTAAACAGGTAGAAACCCTTAAAGAGAAAACACAAAAATCAATCAAAATAGTGAAGAAATTGAACAAAAACACCCAGGATCTAAAAATGAAGATGTAGAACTCACCTCCTCCTGCACCATTCCTGCCTGGATGCTGCCATGCTGTCATGCTCCACCTTAATGATAATGGGGTGAACCTCTGAACCTGTGAACCAGCCCCAATTAAATGTTTTCTTTAAACAACTTACATTGCACATGGTGTCTGTTCATAGCAATAAGACCCTAATTAAGACACCAACATAAAGGGTCAAGAGGTTCCTTCAACAAAATTATAGAAAATAACTTCCATATGTAAAGAACAAGATGCCAATAAGCATACAAGAAGCCTACAGAACTCCAAATAGATTTGACCAGAAAAGAAATTCCTCCATTCACAAAACAGTCACAACACCAAATGCACAAAACCAAGAAAGAATACTAAAAGCAGAACGGGAAAAAGTCAAGTGTAACATGTAAAGGCAGACCTATCAGAATTACACCAGACTTCTCAACAAAACTATGAAAGCTAGAAGATCCTGGATATATGTCATGCAGACCCTAAGAGAACAGAAATGCCAGCCTAGGCTACTATAAACAGCAAAATTCTCTATGAACATAGATGAAGAAACCACGATACTCCATGACAAAACCAAATTTACACTATCTTTTTGACAAATTCAGCACTACAAAGGATAATAGATGGAAAACGCCAACACAAGGAGGGAAAAATACACACTAGAAAAAGCAAAAAACGTAAACTTTTTTTCAATTAATCCAAAAGAAAATAACCACAGAAACATAAATTCACTTCCAACAAAAATGACAACAGAACAAAATGATACAACAGGAAACAAAAATTATTGGTCCTTAATATCTCTCAACATCAATGGATTCAATTCCCCAATAAAATTAAAACATAGACTAAGAGACTGAATACATAAACGGGACCCAATATTTTGCTGCATAGAGGAAACACACCTCAGTGACGAAGACAAACACTACCTCAGAGTAAGATGCTAGAGAACAATTTTCCAAGATAATAACAATAAAAAAGACAGAAAGCCCACATACACATGGAAGGTGAACAATGCTCTACATAATGATAACTTGAACTAGGAAAAAATAAAGAAAGAAACCAAAGACTCATAATAATTTAATAAAAATTAAGACACAACAAACCCAAATTTATGGGACACAATAAAAGCAATGCTAAGAGGAAAACTCATACCTCTGAGTGCCTTCAAAATGTAACTGGGGAGAGCTTACATAAGTATCGTGAAAGTGTACCTAAAAGTTCTGCAACAACAAGAAACAAATACACCCAAGACGGGTAGAGAGTTGGAAAGAATCAAACTCAGGGCTGAAATCAACCAAGGAGAAACAAAAAGATCTACACAAAGAATCAAAAACAAAAAAGAAGCTTGTTCCTTGTGAATATCAATAAGATAGATAAACTCTTAGACAGACTAACCCAGAGGTGACATAGAGAGGATCCAAATTAAGAAAATCAGAAATGAATAGGGAGACCTAACAGAAACCAACGAAATACAAAAAAATCATGAGATTCTACTATGTCAACATCTAGTACATTGGGGGCCCTGGGTACCTTCACAAATAACCGGGACACAAGGGACACAAAGCAAAGGCAGAAGCAACTGCACACAGTGGCATGCTTTATTTATCCTTATATAGATATGATTATGCATTACCTCAATTTCAATTTTGGCAAGATAGTATAAGATAATTTTACCCACGATACCACGAACAACTGAGGCAAGACTAAACAAGGAAAAGAGACTAAGAAAAGGCTTCTTCTTAAAATATTTATATAACAAATGTCCCCTTTTCCTATTATCAAAATATACCTGCTATAACCAAGAGAGCATGAGAGCTGCTTCCACAGAGACAGGACAGAGCAGAACATAATTTAAGGCCAAGCGAGAAAAAACATTTTCTTCTTAAGGACAGCATTCAAACTCCTACTTGGACCTGTCACTAGTCCTTACTTGGTCCTGCCTGGGAACTGCATCAGGCATAATAGTGACTGTATAAGCTGAGGCTATCCCTCATACTTCTCATTGGCTACTGATGTAGAGCCTGATCTTTTTGATGACACCAAGGTGGAGTTGATAATAAATGAATTGGTTTACAATGTTAGATTTATACTATTTTATCAAAATAGGAAGATTTGAGATAGTATTTTATAAACAATATGCCCACAGTCCAAATTATTTTCTTCCCTACTGCTTTCCCATACTTTCCATTTGCTCTTTTAATATTTTAAATGAAGATTGTATCATTTTGGTCAAACAGTATAGTACAGTGAATGCAGTATGGTATATCCTGTCCTGATCATCAAAGTCCAAGCAAGAAGGGATCAGTGACCCCATGTTCATTGCCTTGACTCACCAAATTTGAACTTCTGAAGCACACAGGATAAAATAATAAATAACTGTTTTGTAAAGCCACAATCTTTATAGGAAGCTATTATATCAAAGTTAATATTAATATAATTCAGGGATCAGAGAGTTCCAGAGGACATATTATATTAGATATAAAATGATATGGAATAAATTATAATATATTTAATAGGTAAATTTAAACAAAGTTCTCATTTCCTTTTCGGATAACATTATTCAATCATAAAATCTTAATCATATCATATATGCAATGGTCAGTTTAGGATACATATCCCCATATCCCCCCTTGCTACTAATCTTGACTAAATTCCCCCTCCCTGATTCCTGGCATTTCCACTAATATGTTTCTATCTCATCACTCAAATGCTCCCCCATCTCCAATTCCAGTCTTTCTCCCAATATCCTTTTTACTCAGTCATGAAATCTCTCCTATTCCCATCCTCACTCCACCTCCCCCACTTCCATTTCTCTCAAATCTATTCTATTTACCCACCCTGGAAGATTCATGTGTCACCATTTGAGTCTTTCTTTCTACTTAGTCTGTCTGGGTCTTTGGATTTTAGCATGATTATAAATTATTTTTCAGATAAAGTCCACTTTAATAGAGTACATATTACGTTTGTCTTTTGATGTTTGGGTTTCCACAATAAGATTATTTTTTTTTTCGGTTTTTTCCCATCCCATTTCGGCCATTCATTTCCTCCTTAAGGACACATAATTTTCATAAAGATGATTTTAAGATCGTTTTCTATTGTTTTCTTTTTTTCATCTTTATTAATTTGAGTATTTCTTATTTACATTTCGACTGTTATTTCCCTTCCTGGTCTCCGGGCCAATACACCCCTAAACCCTCCCCCTCCCCTTCTATATGGGTGTTCCCCTCACCATCCTCCCCCTATTACCGCCCTTCCCCCAACAATCATGTTCACTGGGGGATAAGTCTTGGCAGGACCAAGAGCTTCCCCTGCCAACTCGTGCTCTTACTAGGCTATTCATTGCTACCTATGAGGTTGGAGCCTAGGGTCAGTCCATGTACAGTCTTTGGGTAGTGACTTAGTCCCTGGAAGCTCTGGTTGGTTGGCATTGTTGTTCATATGGGGGCAAAAGTCCCTTCAAGCTCTTTCAGTCCTTTCTAAGATTCCTTCTGCGGGGGTCCCGTTCTCAGTTCAGTGATTTAGTGATGGCCTTCACTTATGTATTTGCTGTATTCTGGCTGTGTCTCTCAGGAGAGATGTACATCCAGTTCCTGTCAACATGCACATCTTTGCTTCATCCATCTTATGTAGTTTGGTGGCTGTATATGTATGGGCCACATGTGGGGAATGCTCTGAATGGGTGTTCCTTCTGCCTCTGTTCTAAACTTTGCCTCCCTATTCCCTCCCAAGGATATTCTTGTTCACCTTTTAAAGGAGTGAAGAATTCACATTTTGGTCATCCTTCTTGAGTTTTCATGTGTTCTGTGCATCTAGGGTAATTCGATCATTTTGGCTAGTATCCACTTATTAATTAGTGCATACCATGTGTGTTTTTCTGTGATTGGGTTACCTCACTCAGCATGATATTTTCCAGTTCCATCCATTTGCCTATGAATTTCATAAAGTCCTTGATTTTGATAGCTGAGTAATTTTCCATTGTGTAGATGTACCACATTTTCTGTATCCATTGCTGTTGAAGGGCATCTGGGTTCTTTCCAGCTTCTGGCTCTTATAAGGAAGGCTGCTATGAACATAGCGGAGCATGTGTCTTTATTATATGTTGGGGAATCTTTTGGTTATATGCCCAAGAGAAGTATAAGTGGGTCCTCCGGTAGTTAGTTCGATGTCCAATTTTCTGAGGAAACTCCAGCCTGATTTCCAGAATGGTTGTACCAGTCTGCAATCCCACCAACAATGGAGGAGTGTTCCTCTTTCTCCACATCCTTGCCAGCATTTGCTGTCACCTGAGTTTTTGATCTTAGCCATTCTCACTTGTGTGAGATGGAATCTCAGGTTGTTTGATTTGCATTTCCCTTATGACTAAAGATGTTGAACTTTCTTTAGGTGTTTCTCAGCCATTTCGCATTCCTCAGCTGTCAATTCTTTGTTTAGCTCTGAACCCCATTTTTTAATAGGGTTATTTGTCTCCCTGTAGTCTACCTTCTTGACTTCTTTGTATATTTTGGATATAAGCCCTCTATCTGTTGCAGGATTGGTAAAGATCTTTTCCCAATCGGATGGTTGTCGTTTTGTCCTAACCTTTGCCTTACAGAAGCTTTGCAGTTTTATGAGATCCCATTTGTCAATTCATGATTTTAGAGCATAAGCCATTGGTGTTTTGTTCAGGAACTTTTCTCCAGTGCCCATGTGTTCGAAATGCTTCCCCACTTTTCTTCTATAAGTTTGAGGTGGAGGTCCTCGATCCACTTGGACTTAAGGTTTGTACAGGGTGATAAGCATGGGTCGATATGCATTCTTCTATATACTGACCTTCAGTTGAACCAGCACCATTTACAGAAAATGCTATCTTTTTTCCATTGGATGGTTTTGGCTCTTTTGTCAAAAATCAAGTGACCATATGTGTGTGTGTTCATATTTGGATCTTCAATTCTATTCCACTGGTCTATCTGTCTGTCTCTGTACCAATACCATACAGTTTTTATAACTATTGCTCTGTACTACTGCATGAATTCAGGGATAGTGATTCCCCCTGAAGTCCTTTTATTGTTGAGGATAGCTTTAGGTATCCTGGGTTTTTTGTAATTCCAGATGAATTTGCAAATTGTTCTGTCTAACTCTCTGAAGGATTAGATTGGTATTTTGATGGGGATTGCATTGAATTTGTAGATCGCTTTTGGTAAAATGGCCATTTTTACTAGGTTAATCCTGCCAATCCATGAGCATGTGAGATCTTTCCATCTTCTGAGGTCTTATTAAATTTCTTTCTTCAGGGGCTTGAAGTTCTTATCATACAGATCTTTTACTTGCTTGGTTAAAGTCACACCGAGGTATTTTATATTATTTGGGACTATTATGAAGGGTGTCATTTCCCTAATTTCTTTCTCGGGTGGTTTCTCTTTTGTGTAGAGGAAGGCTTCTAATGTATTTTAGTTTATTTTATACCCAGTCATTTTTCTTTAGGTGTTTATCAGGTTTAGAAGTTCTTAGGTGGACCTTTTGTGATCACTTAATTAAACTATCATATCATCTGCAAATAGTGATACTTTGACTTCTTCTTTTCCAATCTGTATCCTTTAATCTCCAATTGTTGTCTGTTTGCTCTGGCTAGAACTTCAAGAACTACATTGAATAAGTAGGGAGAGAATGGGCAGCCTTGTCTAGTCCCTGATTTTAGTGGGATTGCTTCAAGTTTCTCGCCATTTAGTTTAATTTTAGCGACTGGTTTGCTGTATATGCCTTTTATTACGTTTAGGTATGGGCTTGGACTTCCTATTCTTTTCATAACTTTTATCATGAAGGGTTGTTGAATTTTGTCAAATGGTTTCTCCATATCTAATGAAATGATCATGTGGTTTTTATCATTCAGTTTGTTTATATAGTGTATTACGTTGGTGGTTTTCCATATATTAAACCATTCCTGCATGCCTGGGATGAAGCCAACTTGATCATTTTGGATGATTGTTTTGAAGTGCTCTTGGATTCGGTTTGCCAGAATTTTATTGAGTATTTTATCATCGATATTTATAAGGAAATTTGGTCTGAAGTTTTCTTTCTTTGTTGCGTCTTTGTATGGTTTGGTATAAAAGTAATTGTGGTTTCACAGAAGGAATTTGGTAGTGCTCCATCTATTTCAATTTTGCGGAATAGTTTGGATAGTATTGGTATGAGGTCTTCTATGACGGTCTGACGTAATTCTGCACTGAACCCATCTAGACCTGAGCTCTTTTTGGTTGGGAGACCTTAAATGACTGCTTCTATTTTTTAGGAGTTATGGGGTTGTTTAAATGATTTATCTGTTCCCGATTTAACTTTGGTACCTGGTATCTGTCTAGGAAATTGTCCATTTACTGGAAATTTTCAAGTTTTGTTGAATATAGGATTTTGTAGTAGGATCTGATGATTTTTTTGAATTTCTTTTGATTCTGTAGTTATGTCTACCTTTTCATTTCTGATTTTGTTAATTTTGTCAAACTCTCTGTGACCTCTGGTTAGTCTGGCTAAGAGTTTATCTATCTTGTTGATTTTCTCAAAGAACCAACTTTTTGTTCCGTTGATTCTTTCCACAGTCCTTTTTGTTTCTACTTGGTTGATTTCTGCTCTGAGTTTGATTATTTCCTGCCTTCTACTCCTCCTGGGTGAATTTGCTTCTTTTTTTTCTATAGCTTTTAGGTGTGCTGTCAAGCTGCTGATATATTCTCTCTCCTATTTCTTCTTGCAGGCACTCAGAGGTATGAGTTTTCCTCTTAGCTCGCTGTCATTGTTTCCCAAAAGTTTGGGTATGTCGTACCTTAATTTTCATTAAATTCTAAGAAGTCTTTAATTTCTTTCTTTATTTCGTCCTTGACCACGTTATCATTGAGTAGAGCATTGTTCAACTTCCATGTATATGTGGGTGTTTTTCCCTTATAGTTGTTGAAGACCACCTTTAGCCCATGGTGGTTTGATAGGATACATGGGATTATTTCTATCTTTCTGTTTCTATTAAGCCCTCTTTTATGACCAATTATATGGTCACTTTTGGAGAAAGTGCCATGAGGTGGTGAGAAGAAGTTATATCCTTTTGTTCTAGGATAGAATGTTCTATAAATATCGGTTAAGTCCATTTGGTTCATGACTTCTCTTAGTCTGTCTATGTCTCTGTTTAATTTCTGTTTCCATGATCTGTCCATTGATGAGAATGGGGTGTTGAAATCTCCTACTATCATTGTGTGAGGTGCAATGTAAGCTTTTAGCTTTAGTAAGATTGCTTTTTTATTTGGAGCATAGATATTTAGGATTGCGAGTTCATCTTGGTGGATTTTTCCTTTGATGAATATCTTTTTCGGTGACTTTTAGTTGAAAATTGATTTTATTTGATATTAGAATGACTACTCCAGTTTGCTTCTTCTGACCATTTGCTTGGAAATTTGTTTTCCAGCGTTTCACTCTGAGGTAGTGTTTGTCTTTGTCTCTGAGGTGTGTTTCCTGCAGGCAGCAGAATGCAGTGTCCTCATTGCTTATCTAGTTTGTTAATCTATTTCTTTTTATTGGGAAGTTTAGTCCATTGATGTTGAGAGATATTGAGGAATAGAGATTGTTGCTTCCTGTTATATTCGTATTTGGATGTGAGATTATGTTTGTGTGCTTTTCTTCTCTTTGTTTTTTTTTTTTTTTTTTTTTTTGCAAGACGATTAGTTTCTTGCTTTTTCTAAGGTGTAGCTTGCCTCCTTGTTTTACCATTTATTATCATTTGTAGGGCTGGATTTCTGGAAAGATTTTGTCTAAATTTCGTTTACTCATTGAATATCTTGTTTTCTCCATCTATGTAAATTGAGAGTTTTACTGGTTAGAGAAACCTGAGCTGGCATCTGTTTTCTCTTAGGGTCTGTATGACATCTTTCCAGGATCTTCTGGCTTTCATACAGTCTGGTGAGAAGTGTGGTGTAATGCTGATTGGTCTTCCTTTGTATATTAACTGACCTTTTTTCCCTTACTGCTTTTAATATACTTTCTTTGTTTTGTGCATTTGGTGTTTGATGGGAGGAGTTTCTTTTCTGGTCCAATCTATTTGGAATATTCTGTAGGCTTCTTGCATTTCTATGGGCATCTCTTTCTTTACATTAGAGAAGTTTTCATCTATGGTTTTGTGGAATATATTTTCTGGTTCTTTGAGCTGGGAGTCTTCACTCTTTTCTATACTTATTATCCTTAGGTTTGATCTTCTTATTGTGTCCTGGATTTCCTGTAGGTTTTGGACCAGTAGCTTTTTCCATTTTCCATTATCTTTAACAGTTGTGTCGATAACTTCTATGAAGTCTTCTGGTCCTGAGATTCTCTCTTCTATCTCTTGTATTCTGTTGGTTATGCTTGTATCTATGGCTCCTTACCTCTTCCTTTGGTTTTCTATATCCAGGGTTTTCTCCCTTTGTGCTTTCTTTATTGCTTCTATTTCCATTTTTAATTCCTTCACCTGTTTGATTGTGTTTTCCCAGAATTCTTTCAGGGATTTTTGTGATTCCTCTCTATAGGCTTCTACTTGTTTATTTATGTTTTTCTGCATTTCTCTAAGGGTGATCTTTTTGTCTTTCTTGAAGTCCTCCAGCATCATGATCAAATGTGTTTTTAAATCTAGATCTTGCTTTTCTGGTGTGTTTGGATGTTCAGTGTTTGCTTTGGTGGGAGAATTGGGCTCTGATGATGCCATGTAGTCTTGGTTTCTGTTGCTTGGGTTCCTGCATTTGCCTCTCACCATCAGGTTTTCTCTGGTGTTACATTGTTCTGCTATTTCTGATAGTGGGTAGACCATCCTATAGGCCTGTGTGTCAGGGGAAGTGTAGACCTGCTTTCCTGTTTTCTTTCAGCCAGTTATGGGAACAGAGTGTTCTGCGCTCAGGCGTATAATCTTTCCTGTCTACTGGTCTTCAGCTGTTGCTGTGGGCGTGTGTCCTTAGTCTACCAGGCAGGTCACTTGGAGCAGAATCATTGGTCTTACCTCTGGTTTCCGGCCTGAAGTCGCTCCGTGGGGCCTGTGTTTCAATATCTGTGAGGGTAGCAACCAGAAGGGCTTGCCCCATCTTTTCTCGGGTCCCTGTGAACAGGTGTCCCAGATGGCTTTAGGTGTTTCCTCTAGAGTCAGAAATGTGGGCAGAGTGTAGTCTCTTCTGGCTTACCAGTCATGTCTGCCCCTCTGAAGGTTTAGCTCTCCCTCCCTCAGGATTTGGGTGCAAGGAGGTGTTGACTGGATCCCTTCAGATCCAGGTACTCTCTGGACTGCATTGGACCTGCTGCTTGAATGCCCCTATCTTCCTGTTCCCAGAGGCCCTATACAGTTTCCCCTTGGGCCAGGGATGTGGGTAAGGGTGGGCAGTATTGGCAGCCTCTCCTGCCCTGCAGTCTCAAGAGTGCCCACCTGTCTGGGATGTGAGCTCTCTTTCCCAGGGGGTTTGGGAGCAGGGAGCTGTGGGCCGGGATCCATTGAGGTTCAGGCTTCAGCTAAAAACTGGAAGTGTCTGGTTCCAGAGGAAATTTGCCTCTGTGTGCCCTGAGTCCACAAGGCAGGTCACTTGGAGCAGAAAAGTTGATCTAACCTCTGGTCCCAGGACTGAAGTTGCTCCTGGGGGGCTGTGTTTGAGCTCTCTGTGAGGGAGGTAACCAGAAGGGCCTGCCCCTCCTTTTCTTGGGCCCTTGTGTACAGGTGTCCCAGATGGCTTTAGGTGTTTCCACTAGAGTCAGAAATGTGGGCAGAGTGTAGTCTCTTCTGGCTTCCCAGGCATGTCTGTGCCTCTGAAGCTTTAGCTCTCCTTCCCACGGGAACTGGGTGCAAGGAGCTCTTGACCGGGTCCCTTCAGATCTGGGCGGTGTCCGGATTGCCTATTTATTCTTTATTTTAGGATCATCAAAGTTGTTTCCAGTTTCTGGCTTTAATGAATGCAGTTTTGATGAACATAACAAGTTTCTTTGTGGGATGGTAGAACATCTTTTGGGTATATGCACTGGACCAATATAGCTGGGTTTTGAGGTACAACTATTTCCAATTGTCTGAGAAACCACCAAATCTATTTCCATAATAGTTGTACAAATTTTCAGTCCACTAACAGTGAAGAAGTGTTCTTCTTGCTAGACATCCTTGACAGCTTGCGCTATTTCTTGAAGTTTTTTTTTTCAATATTTTGGTTTGTATTTCCAGGATGACTAAGAACATCTAAAATATCATTAAGTACTTCTCATCAATTCGAGATTTCTCTGTTGAGAATTCACTGTTTAGTACTTCACCCAATTTTTTAAGTTGGGTTATTTGCGTTGTTGGTGTCCACCTTCTTGGGTTCTTTGTAAATTTTGGATATTATCCCTGTGCCCTGTGTCAGATGTAGGGTGAATTAAGATCCTTTCCTAATCTGTAGGCTGCTGTTTTGTCTTATCGACAGTGTTTTTTCCTTTACAAAACTTGGAAGTTTCATTAGGTCCCAATTATCAATTGTTGGTATTAGAGCTGAGTCATTAGTCTTCCATTCAGAAAATTGTCTCCTGTACCAGTGTATTCATGGGTCTTTCCCAATTTTTCATCTACACACTTAAGGTATTTGGTTTTAAGTTGATGTCCTTCATCCACTTGTACTTAAGTTTTGTGCAGGGTGATATAAATAGATCAATTTCATTTGTCTCAGTGCAGACACCCAGTTAGAGTAGCACCATTTGTTTAAGATTCTTTCATTGTCCATTGATTTCAGCTTCTTTATATAAAATCAAATGTCTGTATTCAGTTGCTGCCTAAGCCTGGAGCTGACCCTGTGCCACAGCCCTCTTTATCCAGATCTCACTAGAAGAAAGCTAGTTCCTCAGAAATGCTAACACACCTGAGAGCACAGGTGAGACCAGCATTTCTGCTCATATTCCTGGCCCAAGAGAAATGTGTCTGGAGCTCACAGAACACAGGAATCCAGGAGGAATCTGGGGCAGGATACTTCCTGTTTCTGTCAGCACCCTGAGCTGACCCTGTACTATAGCTATCTGTACCCAGATCTCATAGAGATAGAGCTTGTCTTCCAGTAGTATGGGCACACAGGCTTATAAGAGGGAAAAGTCAATGAGAGAGAGACAGCAAGAACAGTTAACACCAGAGGTAAGTAGATGGCAAGAGGCAAGGGCAAAAAACTAAGGGACAGAAACCAAGGACACATGGGATCATCATAACCCTGTTCCCCTACCACAATAAGCCCTGGATACTTCTACACACTGGACACGCAAGATTTTGATTTAAAATATCAGCTAATAATGAAGTTAAAGTATGTTAAGAAAGACATAAATAACTACTTTAAAGAAATACAGGACAAAACAGGTAAACTGGCAGAAACTCTTAAAAAGAAAACACAAAAAACAATTTAAAAAAGTGAAGGAATTGAAACAAACCACTCAGGATCTTAAAATGGAAATAGAAACAATAAAGGAATCACAAAGGGAGACAACTCTTGAGATAGAAAACCTATGAAAGAGATCAGAAGTCATAGACATAAACATTACCAGTAGAATACAAAAGATAGAAGACATAATCTTAGGGACAGAAGATACCATAGAAAACACTGACACAGCTGTCAAAGAAAATGAAAAACTCAGAAAGCTCCTAACCAAAAACATACAGGAAATCCAGGTCACAATAAGACCAAACCTAAGAATAATAGGTATAAAAGAGAGTGAAGATTCTTAGCTGTGATGGTTTGCATATTCTTGGCCCAGGGAGTAGCACTATTAGAAGCTGTGGACTTGTTGGAAGAAGTGTGTGACTGTGGGGTAGGCTTGAAGACCATCTTTCTTGCTGCTCCTAGGATGCTGAGTCTGTTCCCGGCTTCCTTTGGGGTGAAGATGTAGAACTCACCTCTTCCTGCACCATGCCAGCCTGGATGCTGCCATGCTGCCATGCTCCCACCTTAATAATAATGGAGTGAAACTCTGAACCTGTAAGCCAGCCCCAATTAAATGTTGTCTTTTACACAACTTACATTGGTCATGATGTCTGTTCACAGCAATAAGACCCTAATTAAGATACCAACATAAAGGGTCAGAAGGCACCTTCAACAAAATTGCAGAAGAAAACTTCCCTACCTAAAGAACAAGATGCCTATAGGCATACAAGAAGCCGACAGAACTCCAAATAAATTGGACCAGAAAAGCAATATCCTCCTTTCACATATTAGTCACAGCACCAAATGCACAAAACCAAGAAAGAATAATAAAAGTGGCAAGGGAAAAACTCAAGTGTAACATATAAAGGTAGACCTATCAGCATTACACCAGACTTCTCCACAGAGACTGTGGAAGCTAGAAGATCATAGAAATATGTTATACAAACCCTAAGAGAACAGAAATGCCAGCCTAGGCTACAATAACCAGCAAAATTTTCCATGAACATAGATGAGGAAACCAAGATACTCCATGAAGAAAGCAAATTTACACAGTATCTTTCCACCATCCAGCCCTACAAAGGATGATAGATGGAAAACTCCAACACAAGTGGGGAAGCTACACCATGTGAAAAGGAAGAATGTAATCTTCTTTCAACTAACCCAAGGGAAGATAACCACAGAAACATAATTTCACTTCCAACAAAAACGACAACAGAACAAAATGATACAAAAGGAAACAACAATCATTGGTCCTTAATATCTCTCAACATCAATAGAATTAATCCCCCAATAAAAATAAAACGTAGACTAAGAGACTGGATACATAAACAGGACTCAATATTTTGCTGCATACAGGAAACACACCTGAGTGACAAAGACAGACACTACCTCAGAGTAAAAGGCTGGAGAAAATTTTCCAAGACAATAACAGTAAAAATGACAGAAAGCCCACATACACACGGAAGCTGAATAATGCTCTCCGTAACGATAATTTGGACTTGGAAAAAATAAAGAAAGAAATTAAAGAGTTATAATAATTCAATAAAAATGAAGGCACAACAAACCCAAATTTATGGGACACAACAAAAGCAGTGTTAAGAGGAAAACTCATATCTGAGTGCCTTCAAAATGTAACTGGATAGAGCTTACACACACCAAAAAGCACACCAAAAAGTTCTACAACAGCAAGAAACAAATACACCCAGGAGGAGTAGACAGCAGGAAAGAATCAAATTCAGGGCTGAAATCAACCAAGGAGAAACAAAAAGATATATACAAAGAAAATAGAAGCTTGTCCTTTGTAATAATCAATAAGATAGATTAACTCTTAGCCAGAGTAACCAGAGGTGACATAGAAAGTATCCAAATTAACAAAATCAGAAATGAAAATGGAGACCTAATAGAAACCGAGGAAATACAAAATATTATCAGAGCCTAGTATGTCAACATCTAGTACTTTGGGGGCCCTGGATACCTTCACAAATAACTTGGACACAGGGGATGCAGAGTAAAGGCAGAAGCAACTGCATGCAACTGCAAGCTTTATTAATCCTTATATAGATATGAATATGCATTACCTCAATTTCCATTTTGGCAAGATACTCTAAGATCGTTTTCCCCATGATACCACGAAGAAATGAGGCAAGACTAAACAAGGAAATAAGACTAAACAAATGTTTCTTGTTAAAATTTTTATATAACAAATCAGCCCTCTTTCTATTATCAAACAACACTTGCTGTAAGAAAGGGAGCATGAGAGTTTCTTCCACAGAAACAGGACACAGCAGAACATAGTTTAAGGCCAAGTGAGAAAAACACGTTCTTCTCAAGGACAGCATTTCAGTACCTACTTGCACCTGTTACCAGTCCTTACTTGATCCTGCCTGGGAACTGCATCTTTATGTCTCTGTACTACTAAAAAAGCCTATACTCAAGAGAACTAGAAAATCTGGATGAAATGGAAATTTGCTAGACAGATACCAGGTACCAAAGTTAATCAGGATCAGAAAAACAGTCCCATAACTATTAAAGAAACAGAAGCAGTCATTAAAAGTCTACCAAGCAAAAAAGTCTAGGTCCAGATGGGTGTAGTGGAGAATTCTCCCAGACCTTTCTAGAAGACCTAATACCAATACTGTACAAACTATTCAACAAATTGAAACAGAAGGAACAACACCCAATTTCTTCTCTGAAGCCCCAATTATACTTATACCTAAATGACAAAAAGATCTAACAAAGAAAGAAAACTTCAAACCAATTTCTTTTATGCATACTGATGCAAAATTACTCAATAACATTCTCACAAACTGAATCCAAGAACACATCAAAATGTTCATTCTTCATTATCAAATAGTCTACATTCCAGGTATGAAGGGATGGTTCTGTTTGTGGAAATCCTCTACATAAAAAAAAAGTCAAAGAAAAAAATATGATCATTGCCATAGATTCCAAGAAATTATTTGACAAAATTCAACACCCCTTCATGATCAAAGCATTGGAAAGATCATAAATTCAAGGTCCATCCCCAAACATAGTAAAAACTATGTACAGAAAACTAGTAGCCAACATCAAACTAAATAGAAAGAATCTTGAAGCAATCCCACTAAAATCAGCGACTAGACAAGGCTACCCACTCTCTCCCTACTTATTCAGTATAATGCTTGAATTCCTAGCCAGAGAATTCAGACAACAAAAGGAGGTCAAAGGAATGCAAATTGAAGAGGAAAAAGTTGAAATATCACTATTTGTAGATGATATGATAGTACAATTTCGTGACCCCTAAAGTTCTACCAGAGAACTTCTAAACCTTATAAACAACTTCCACAAAGTGGCTGAATATAAAATTAACTCAAATAAATCAGTAGCATGTCTCCACTCAAGGGATAAACAAGCTGTGGAAGAAATTAGGTAAATGACACCATTCACATTAGTCAGAAATAATATAAAGTACCTCAGTGTGACTCTAACCAGGCATGTTAATATCTATATGACAAGTACTTCAAGCCTGTGAAGAAAGAAATTGAAGAAGATCTCAGAAGATGGAAATATATCCCATGTTCATGAACTTGGATTAGTAGAATTAGTAAAAATGGCCATGTTACCAAAAGCAATCTACAGATTCAATGCAATCCCCATCAAAATTACAACTCAATTCTTCGTAGAGTTAGAAAGAGTAATTTACAAATTTATTTAAAATAAAAGGAAAACAAGGATATCAAAAACTATCCTTAACAATAAAAGAACTGGGGGAATCACCATCCCTGACCTCAAGCTTTATTTTGCAGGAATAGTAATAAAAACTTTATGATATTGGTACAGAGACAGTGAGGTAGATTAATGGAATAGAATTGAAGACCCAGAAATGATCCAACACACATATGGTCAAAATACAAATATCCATACGTGTGTATGTTTATTTCTGGGCCTTGATTCTATTGCATTGGTCAAAATATTTCTTTCTTTCTTTCTTTTTTTGTGGGGGGGAAGCTTACACTTCCACATTGCTGTTCATCACCAAAGGAAGTTAGGACTGGAATTCAAGCAGGCCAGGAAGCAGTAGCTGATGCAGAGGCTATGGAGGGATGTTACTGGCTTGCTTCCCCTGGCTTGCTCAGCTTGCTCTTTTTTTTTCTTCAAGGTTAAGTTTATTTATTTTATTTTTTTATTAACTTGAGTATTTCTTATTTACATTTCCAGTGTTATTCCCATTTCCGGTTTCCGGGCCAACACCTAGGGACCTAACCGCTACCCCTCTCCTTCTATATGGGTGTTCCCATCCTCCCCACATTGCTGCCCTCCACCCAACAATCACATTCACTGGGGGTTCAGTCTTAGCAGGACCAAGGGCTTTCCCTTCCACTGGTGTTCTTACTAGGCTATTCATTGCTACTTATGAGGTCAGAGTCCAGGGTCAGTCCATGTATAGTCTTTGGGTAGTGGCTTAGTCACTGAAAGCTCTGGTTGCTTGGCATTGTTTTTCATATGAGATCTCGAGCCCCTTCAAGCTCTTCCAGTTCTTTCTCTGATTCATTGAATGGGGGTCCTGTTCTCAGTTCAGTGCTTTGCTGCTGGCCTTCACCTCTGTATTTGCTGTATTCTGGCTGTGTCTCTCAGGAGAGATCTACATCCGGCTCCTGTAGGCCTGCACTTCTTTGCTTCATCCATCTTGTCTAATTGGATGGCTGTATATGTATGGGCCACATGTGGGGCAGACTCTGAATGGGTGTTCCTCCTGTCTCTGTTTTAATCTTTGCCTCTCAATTCCCTGCCACGGGTATTCTTGTTCCCCTTTTAAAGAAGGAGTGAAGCATTCACATTTTGATCATCCGTCTTGAATTTCATGTGTTCTACGCATCTAGGGTAATTCAGGCATTTGGGCTAATAGCCACTTTTCAATGAGTGCATACCATGTGTGTTTTTCTGTGATTGGGCTATCTTACTCAGAATGATATTTTCCAGTTCCAACCATTTGCCTATGAATTTCATAAAGTCATTGTTTTAGCTGAGTAATATTCCATTGTGTAGATGTACCACATTTTCTCTATCCATTCCTCTATTGAAGGGCATTGGATTCTTTCCAGCTTCTGGCTATTATAAATAAGGCTGCTATGAACATAGGGAAGCACGTGTCTTTTTGTATGTTGGGGCATCTTTTGGGTATATGCCCAAGAGAGTCCTCAGTTAGTTCAATGTCCAATTTTCTGAGGAACCTCCAGACTGATTTCCAGAATGGTTGTACCAGTCTGCAATCCCACCAACAATGGAGGAGTTTTCCTCTTTCTCCACATCCTCGCCAGCATTTGCTGTCACCAAAATATTTCTTTCTTTATCAGTACTATGCAGATTTTTTAATCACTAATGCTATGTAGTACAGCTTGAGTTCAGGCATGCTGATTTCTACAAAAGTTCTTTTTTTCTTTTTTCTTTTTTTAGGATTGCTTTTGCCATCATAGTTTTGGTCTGCTCGGTTGTTTGTTTTCTTCTGTTTTAATATATGAAGGAGAGAGTTGCTCTTTCATGTTTTTTTTTCAAAACTGTATTGGAATTTTGATGAGGTCTGCAATGAGTCTGTAGATTGTTTTTTATTAAAATGGACATTCTCAATACATTACTCCTACCTATCCATGAGTATGGGGGATCCTTCCATCTTCTAATATCTTCTTCACTTACTTTATTCAGAGACTTAAAGTCCAGGACTTGCAGATTTTTCACTTGCTCCATAGAATTACTTAAGGATATTTTATATTAATCATGGTTATTGTAAAGGGTGTTGTTTTTGTAATTTAAATCTTAGCCCATTTATCAGTTGTGCAAATGAGGGATAGTGATTTCTTTGAGTTAATTTTGTATCCTGCCAGTTTATCAGCTGCAGGATTTCCTAGTAGTAAATTCGGGGTTGTTTATGTATACTATCATATCATCTGCAAATAGTGATAATATAACTTCTTCCTTTTCAATTTATACCTCCCTTATCTCCTTTAGTTGTTATATTGCTTTAGCTAGAAGTGCAAGTCCTTGAGTGAACAAATAGGAAGAGAGTGGCAGTCTTGTGCTGTCCCTTGATTTAGTGGAATTGCTTTAAGTTTCTCTACATTTAGTTTGATTTGACTATTGACTTGCTGCATATTCATTTGATTATGTTTAGGTATGTGTCCTGAATGCCTGCTCTCTCTAATACCTTTAATATGAAGGGGTGTTTGATTTTATCAAAGGCTTTTCACCACCTAATGAAACAATCATTTGACTTTTTTCTTTCAGTTTTTTTTTTTAATTTGGTGGGTTAAGATAATGGATTTTCATATATTGAACCATCCCTGAATCCCTTCTCAAGGATGAAGCTTACTTGACCTTGATGGACGATGTCTTTGATATGTTCACGGTTTTGGTTTGCAATTATTTTCTTGAATATTTTTTATCAATATTCATAAGAGAAATCAGCCTGACGTTCTCTTTGTTGAGTTTTTGTGTGGTTTAGGTGTCAGGGAAACTCTGGCCTCAAGAAATGAGCTTTGTAGTTTTCTTTCTGTTTCTATTTTGTGGAACAGTTTGAAGAGTATTGCTATTAAGACTTCTTTCAAATTCTGGTTAAATTCTGCAGTAAAATCACATGACCCTGGACTGTTTGGAGAGAAGGTGGGAGACATTTGATGAAGTCTTATATCTCTTTAGGGGTTATATTGTTTTTTAAATACTTTGCCACGGCTTGATTTATATTTGTTGAGTAGTATCTATCTAGAAAAAAAAATCCTTTCAATAAGTTTTTCCAATTTTGTGGAATATATGCTTTTGAAGTGAAACTGAATAATTCTTAGAATTTCTCTACAGTCTGATGGTGTATATACAGTTTTATTTCTGATTTTGTTTATTTGGATACTGGATTTGTGCACAGATATTGATTAAATTTTGATTTGCCATGATTTATCTTGTTTGCTCCATCTATGATGATTGAGAATTTTGCTGAATATTGTAGTCTAGATTGGTATATGTAGTTTGTAGCAGTTGTAAAATATCTGTCCAGGCTCTTTTAGCTTTCAGGGTTTCTGTTGAGAATTCAAGTGTAATTCGTAATTCTGATAGGCCTCCCTTTGTATATTACCCCATCCTTTTCTCTTGCCACTTTTAAAATTCTTTCTTTGTTCTATAGATTATGTGTTTTGATTATTATGTGCTAGGGGGATTCAGTCTAATTCGTGTTCTATAAGCGTCTTATATGTTCCTTAGGTTAGGGAAATTTTTTCTTGTATGATTTTGTTGAGAATAGTTTTGGGCCTTAGTTCTGGGACTCTTCATCTTCTTCTAATCCTATTATTTTAAATTAGCTTTTTTTATTGTATTCCAAATTTGCTGGATGTTTTCTCTCAGGAAAATTTTCATTTAATATTTCCTATGACTGATGTTTTAATATCTTGTACATTTTACCTCTGAGATTCTTCCATCATTTTTAATCTATTGATTATGCTTGCACCTGCTGTTCCTGTTCCCTTCCCTCAGTTTTATTTTTCCAGTTTCTCTCAGTTTGTATTGTCTTTGTTCCTTCTATTTCTAATTTCAGGTCTTGCACAGCATTTTGTAAAATTTTCTTCACCTGTTTAATTGCATTTTGTGTATGTTTTAAAGGAATTTATTTGCTTTTTCTTTAAAGAGCTCTATTTGATTATATTTTCTGCATTTCTGTCCTGTGTCTATCCATTTCCTCTTTTAAGGCTTTGATCATCTTTATAATATTAGATTTAAGGTCATTTTCTTGAGTTATAGTTGTGTTATGATATCCAGAGCTTGCTGCATTGGAGCATCTGTGCTTTGGAAGTGCCATATTGCCCTGGCTTTTGTTGACTGTGTTATTTAAAAGTTCTGTGCTCATCTGGATGGTTTGAATCCTGGTTGTTTTTATTGTAGAAGGTGTTAGGAGAGGCATGAACATCAATGATCCTGATGGGAAAGGCCTCTAATGGATATACTTTAGCTGTATGATTCTGGACCTGCAGGTTTATATTGTTCAGAAGCTGCGGGAGTGATGAATATGGCCAGAGAAGTCGCAGAAGTATAGAGGTCCTCCTGGGCCAATAGACTTCTCACTGGAGCTTGGCTTGGAGGGCCAAAATATCAGGAGAGATAAATGTTTTAAAGGAATCTTACATGTATTCTTCAGAGGTCTGATGAAAGAGTACAACTGGTGGGAATTAATTGTCCCCCTCACCTAGCAGGCTGCTCAAGAAGATTAGGCTTGGTCCAGAGGGCTCAGAGAAAAGGGAAAATGGGTAGGGGGAAGTGAAACTAATCTATATGTTCAAAAGTCTCAGATCTGAAGAAGGTAGGGGGAAGACAGAAAAATAGAGGTCCCCTGGGACAGCAGGCTGCTCAGGGCAATTTGGGGTAGCCCAAGTGGTTCAGAAAGCAGTCAATATTGGTGGGGAAAAGGAAGCTTAACTGTATGGTTCATAACCCACAGCTCTGGAGAAGGTTGGGAGAGAGGTAGCAGTAGAGTAAGGTTCCCCTGAGATATCAGCTTCTTAGCACAGCTTGGCTTGGACCAGAGGGCTTGGCGAACAGGGAAGGTGAAGGGGAAAGGGAAGTTACCTGTACAATTCAGGACCTGCATTTCTTATGAAGGTAGGGGGAGAGGTAGAAGGAGAATGGAGGTCCACCAGGGAAGCAGATTGCTCAGGGCCTATGATCATTTTGAAAAATTTTTTTGGATATTATTTATTTATTTATATTTCAAATGTTATTCCCTTTCCTGGGTTCCTATCCAAAAACTGCTATCCCATCTAACCTCCTCCTCCTTCTATGATGGTTTTGCACTCCACAACTACCCACCGTTTCAGCCCCCTCACCCTGACATTCCCCTATACTCAGGGGTTCTGCCTTGGAAGGGCCAATGGCTTGTCCTCCCACTGGTGCCCAAAAAGGCCATCATCTGTTACATATGCAACTGGAGTCATGGGTCTATTCATTTGTATTCTTTGGGTAGTGGTTCAGTTCCAGGAAGCTCTGGTTGGTTGGTTTTATTTTTATTATGGGGTTGCAAGCCCCTTCAGCTCCTTCAATTCTTACCCTAACTACTTCACTGGGAACCCCATGCTCAGTTCAATGGTTTGCTGCTAGCATTTGCCTCTGTATTTGTCATGCTCTGGCAGAGCCTCTCAGGAGACAGTTATATCAGGCTCCTGTCAGCATGCACTTCTTGGCATCAGCAATATTGTCTGGGTTTGCCGGCTGTATGTATATGGGGTGGATCCCCAGGTAAGGCGGGCCCTGAATTCCTTTTGTCTGTACTCCAAACTTTGTCTCCATATCTCCTCCTATAAATATTTTGTTTCCCCTTTTAAGAATGATTAAAGCATCTGTCCTTTTGTTGTTGTTCTTGAGTTTCATGTGGTTTTTGATTGTATTTTCTTGGGTAATTTCACCTTTTGGACTAATACCCACTTACCAGTGAGTGCATACCATGTGTGGTTTTTGTGATTGGGTTACATCACTAGGAATGTTATTTCATAGTTCCATCCATTTTCCTATGAATTTCATGAAGTCATTGCTTTTGATGGCTGAGTAGTATTCCTTTGTGAAGATGTACCACATTTTCTGTATCTATTGATACAGCATCTGTATTGAAGGGCATCTTTGAAGGGCATCTGGGTTCTTTCCAGCTACTGGCTATTATAATTAAGGATGCTGTGAACATAGTGGAGCATATGTCCTTGTTATATGGTGGAACACCATTTGGGTATTTACCCAGTAGTAGTATTAGTACTCCTGGGTCCTCCGGTAATACTACATCCAATTTTCTGAGAAACTTCCAGACTGACTTCCAGAGTCCTTTTACCAGCTTGGAGTTCCACCAACAATGGAGGAATATTTTGCTTTCTCCACATCCTTGCTAGCAACTGTTGTCTCATGAGTTTTTGATCTTAGCAATGCTGACTCCTGTGAAGTGGAATCTCAGGGTTGTTTTGATTTGCATTTCCTGCTTACTACAGTTATTGGACATTTCTTTAGATATTTTTCAGCCATTCAATATTCCTCAGCTGAGAATTCTTTGTTTAGCTGGGTATTCCACTTTTTAATAGGATTATTTGTCTCCCTGGAGTTTAGCTACTTGAGTTCTTGTATATATTAGATATTAACCCTCTCTGGGATATAGGATTGGTAAAGTTCTTTTACTACTTTCTTGGTTGCCCCTTTGTCCTAATGACCATTTGTCTTGCCTTAAAGAAGCTTTGCAAAATTTATGAGGTCCATTAGTCAATTCTTGATCATAAAGCATAAGGAATTGGAATTCATTTAAGGAAATTTCTCCCAATGCCCATGTGTTCGAAGGTCTTTCCTACTTCTCATTCTATTACTTTGAGTGTAGCTGGTTTTATGTGGAGGTTTTTGATCCACTTGAACTTGAGCTTTGTATAGGGTGATGTGAATAGATTGATGTGCATTCTACTTGCTGAACTCCAGTTGAACCAGCACCATTTGCTGAAAATGATACACTTTTTCCAATGGATGATTTTACTTCCTTTGTCAAAATTCAAGTTTGCATAGGTGTGTGGGTTCATTTCTGACTCTTAAATTTTATCCTATATATCTACCTGTGAGTCTGTATACAAATACCATACAGGTTTTATCACTATTGCTTTGTAATATAGCTTCAGGTCAGGTATGATGATTCCCCCAGAAGTTCTTTTACTGTTGAGGATAGTTTTCAATATTTTGTTTATTTTTTCTGTTATTCCAAATGAATTTACAATTGGTCTTTCTAACTCTATGAAAAAAATTCCCTTGGAATTTTGATGGAAATTGCACTGATTCTGTAGATGGCTATTGACAAATGGCCATTTTTGCTATATTAATTCTGCCAATGCATGAGGATGGGAGATTTTTATGTCTTCTGAGATCTTCTTCAATATCTTTCTTCAGAGACATGAAGTTGTTGTTATACAGATCTTTCCCTTGCTTGACTCAAGTCATACTGAGGTATTTTATGTTATTTGTGACTATTGTGAAGAGGTCATTTCCATAATTTCTGTCTATCCTGTTTATACTTTAAGTAGAGTAAAGCTACTGATTTGTTTGAGTTAATTTTAGATCCAGCCACTTTCTGAAGTTGTTTATCAGGTTTAGGAATTCTCCTGTGAAATACATGGAGTCATCTAATTATACTATCATATCATCTGCAAATAGTGATATTCCAACTTTTCCCTTTCCAATTTGGATCCCTTTGACCCCCTTTCATTGTCTGGTTGCTCTGGATAGGACTTCAAGTACTATATTGAATGAGTAGGGAGATATTGGGCAGCCTTGTCTAGTCTCTGATTTTAGTGGGATTGATTCAAGTTCCTCTCTGTTTTGTCTGATGTTGGCTACTGGGTTGCTGTGTATTGCTTTTTCCTGATCATTCCAAGACTTTTAACATGAAGGAGTGTTGAATTTTGTCAAATGCTTTTTCACATCTAATGAGATGATCATGTGGTTTTTTTTCTATGACTTTTTTACATAGCAGATTACGTTGATGGGTTTCCGTTTGTTAAACCATCCCTCCATCCCTGGGATGAAGCTTACTTGATCATGTTGAATGTTCATCTTGATGAGTTCTAAGATTCAGTTTGTGAGAATGTTGTGAGTACTTTTGCGTTGATATTCTTAAGTGAAATTTTTCTGAATTTGTCTTTCTTTGTTGGGTCTTTTTGTTGTTTAGGTATAAGCGTAATTGTGGCTTCCTAGAAGGAATGTGGTACTATTCCCTGGGTTTCTATTTTGTGGAATAGTTTGGACAGTATTGGTATTATGTCTTCTAGGAAGACCTGGTAGAAATCTCTACTAAGCCCATCTGGTCCTTAGCTTTTTTTTTGGTTGGGAGACTTTAATAAATGCTTCCATTATTTTAGGAGTTATAGGACTGTTTAGATGCTTTCTCTGATCCTGATTTAAATTTGTTATCTACAATCTGTCTAGAAAATTGTGCATTGCATGTCATTTTTCCGGTTTTGTTGAATGTATTCGGATCTAATGACTTTTTAAAAAAATTTTCCTCAGATTCTGTTGTCATATCTCCCTTTTCATTTCTTCTTCTTTTTTAATTTGGATACACTCTCTTACCCTCTGTTGATTCTGGGTAAGAGTTTATCTTTTTTATTGTTTTTCTTAAAGAACCATCTCATGGTTTTACTGATTCTTTGTGTAACTCTATCAGTTTTATGTTGGTGGACTTCAGCCAAGTTGGATTATTTCCTGCTGTCTATTCTTCTTGGGTGTATTTGTTTCTTTTGGTTTGGTTTAGGTGTGCTGTCAAGCAGCTAGTATCAAGCTGCAAGCTCTCCAATTTCTTTTTGGAGGCACTCAGAGCTATGAGTTTTCCTCTTAGCACTGCTTTCATTGTTTCCCATAAATTTAGGTATGTTATGCCTCATTTTCATAAAATCCTAAGACATCTTTAATTTCGTTCTTTATTTCTTCCTAGACCAAGTCATGATTGAGTAGATCATTGTTTAACTTCTTAAACAATGTGGGCTTCTATGTGGGCTTACTGTTGATTTTGTTGATATTGAGGACCAGTCTTACTCTGTGGTGATCTTATAGAGTGCATGGGACTATTTCAATCTTCTTGTATCTGTGGAGGCCTGTTTTGTGACCAATAATATGGTCAATTTTGGAAAAGATACCATGTGCTGCTAATAAGAATATTTTTTAGGATGAAATATTCATGTGTGTGTGTGTGTGTGTGTGTATTTGTGTGTTTGTGTGTGTATGTCTGTGTGTGTGTGTGTGTGTGTGTGTGTGTGTGTGTGTGTTGGTTAAATCCATTTGGTTCATAACTTCTCATAATTTCATTGTATCTCTGTTTAGTTTCTGTTTCCATGATCTGTCCATTGATGAGAGTGGAGTGTTGAAATCTCCCACTATTACTTCTGAACTACAACATATGCTTTGAACTTTAGTAAGGTTTCTTTTATGAATGTAAGTGCCCTTGCATTTGGAGCATAGATATTCAGGATTGAGAGTTCACCTTGGTGGATTTTTCCTTTAATGAATATGAAGTGTCCTTCCTTATCCTTTTTAATGACTTTTGGCTGAAAATCAATTTTATTTGATATTAGAATTGCAACTTGAGCTTGTTTCTTTGGGTCATTTGCTGGGAAAGTTGTTTTCCAGCCTTTTTTTCTGAGGTAGTGTCTGTCTTTGTCACTGAGGTATGATTTTTGTATACAGAAAAATGCTGGGTCCTCTTTTTGTATCCATTCTGTTAGTCTATATTTTTATATTGGGGAATTGAATCCATTGGTATTAAGAGATATTAAGGAATAGTAGTTGCTGCTTCCTGTTATTTTTTTTTGTTAGAGGTGGAATTATGTTTGTGTGTCTCTCTTCTCTTGGTTTTGTTTCAAGGAGAGTACTTTCTTGCTTTTTCTCAGATGTTGTTTCCTTCCTTGTTTAGAGTTTTCTATGTCTTATTCTTTGTAGGGCTGGATTTTGGAAAGATACTGTGTAAATTTGATGTTGTTTTTCAATATCTTGGTTTTTCCATCTAGGTTAATTGAGAGTTTTGCTGGATATCATAACCTGGGCTGGATATTTTTCTCTTGGGTTCTGTATGACGTTTACCAAAGATCTTTTGGCTTTTATAGGCTCTGGTGAGAAATCTGGTATAATTCTGACAGATCTGCCTTTATATGTTACTTGACCTTTTTCCCTTACTGCTTTTAACATTCTTTTTTGTTTTGTTTTGTTTTGTGCATTTTGGTGTTTTGACTATTATATGATGGGAGGAATTTCTTTTCTGGTACAATATATTTGGAGTTGTGTACGCTTCTTGTATATTTATGGATATCTCTCTCTTTAGGTTAGGGGAGTTTACATTATCAATCTATGAATGGGTTGGGTATGGCAACAAGGAGCAGATAGTAAATGATGTATCAGAAACTGAGGTCTCTTTACTCTGGACAGAATTTGTTGGTGTGTTCAGAGAGCAGGTGGGATCATATCTTGTCTTCATTCTGTGGCCTGCACTCAATCATTGTCTGTTCTATTAGGAGAAGGTGTATAGAAAGGGCAAGTGGACAGCAGAAAGTGTCAGTGGCTTGTGTCATGACTTTCAAACTGAGAATATAGGAGGTTTAATACAGCAAGTATATCTCTTACATCTTCTGGATTTCATGATCTTCACCTGGACAATGAATATCTACATCAATAACAGAAGTGTGGAACTATGTGGTGGTGTGGAAGTATAGATATGTGTTGGTTCCAGGAGCCAGCTCACTTTGGAATGATTTGAAGTGAGACACATCATTGGATGTAGAGGTAGCTTTGAATACTTATGGTCTCTTACCTTCTATTTCTGTAACTATACTGGATTGTTGCTTATAATTTCTAAACTAATTTCTAAAAACATTTCTTGCTTATTCAGTACTTAAAAATTACTAACTTGGGAGATTAATACCTGGTCTGTAACTGCAGGGAATTGAGTGAAAATGTTATTGCTATTATTCTCTATTCTGTCCAGGTAGCCAGAAGCTTCTGTGGCGAGACTTGTTAACACTTTGTGAGCCAGATTGGAGAAAGGAAAATGAATTAAAATGCTTTATACAGGCACAATCATCTCTATAAGCACTCCCAAATGTTTACATGCATAAATATACCTTCACATGTACATATAGATGAACGGATATAAACATTTGAGTAGATGGATGAATGGACAGAGCACAACTCTTCAATGCATTCCATCCAACAGCATGTTAGAATTTTCAGTCATTTAGTTTTGAAAAGAGGGAATAGAAGGGTTTCAATTGCAGATGGAGATCTTACCTGTTTGGGACTGTGTGCTCTGCACATGAGCAATGATTCTGTGCCCAAATAGGGGAAAGTACACTGAATTAGGTAGGGGCAGTGTGTAGGGGAAAGTATCAGGGGCTTGGGTAATGACTTATAAACCAATGAAATGGGAAGATCAGACTGTAGGTAGGGCTCTTGCCAATTTTTAATGGTATGGCCAACACCTGAATAGTGAATGTTCACCTGAGTAGTGAACTGGGAGGAAAGTAAAGTGGGATGAAAAGTAGAGATTTGTGTTTAGTGTGAAGAGATTGTTTCTTTGGGCTCTATATTAAGGAAGTGAGAATGGAAGGGTTCAGACAATAGATGAGGCCATTGCATTTTCTGACTGACAGTTTTATTTCTTAATTAGGATGCATAGACCTTTTCATGGCATGATCACTCTACCTGATAAAACAAACACCATCATAAAGATTTTATAATCAAAAGTATACCTCATTATATTTAAGCACTTACATCCACCTGTCATCGGTGTAAAACAGTTACACAATTGCACCCAACACTACTATAATAGAATTTCCCTCTGCCAATTTCACAGAAAATGAAACAAACACAAATACTGAATGAAGCATGATAATACCATACAAAATTAGTTGCTCAATCAGAATATTAGAATACTGCCATGTCGCTCCCAACCTCGACCAGCAAGGAAGACACGACCAGAGGAGATCTTCTTCAAGCAGTTTATTCAGGAACCTTGATACAGTCTTCTGACCCCTGGGAGCCCCTGCACCACACTTAAATAGCTAGTGCTGGCCAATCCTAGCAAGCCACATGGGTCATGCCGATAGGCTGTCACTATGCAGAAGCTAGCAGGTCAGGCAGGCATAGCCAAATAAGGACTTGTTTACTACAAGGAGTGCTCACTCTTGGGAGGGTGGAAGGCGGAAACCAGAGCCTTCTTTGAGGCACGGCACGTCGTAGCTCCCTACAGTTCCCCCTTTTTGTTTAATTAATCAAGCAGGCAAAGGCACCGCTGAGCATGGCGACCCCCCCCCCCCCCCGTCTTAGGATCATCCCTTCATTAAACCCATCTCAGGACACCTCGTTGCCCACAAGGTTCCATGCCTTAGGTTGAAGGGAAGTTGCCTGTCACTGGGCAGAGTCACTCACACATAATCAGGGGCAAGGTGCAACTAGTTCTTCTGGATGACTGTAAGCCAGGATTGAGGGGACTGTTCTGCTTCAATGGCTGCAAATGCCTGTACCACCATAGCCGCATGCCACCTCTGAACAAACCTCATCCTACAGAGACACCACAGGCTCACTAGGGAGACCAGCAGCAAGAGTGCAGCCAGGGCTCCCATACCCACCCACTTCCTCAGATGAGTCATAGCAGCAGCAATCCAAGATGACAATCCCGTAGCCAGTCTAGCAACCGCACGTGTGGACTTCACGGTCATGATGGCTACACATAGCTGATCCATTAAGAAATCATATTCTCCTGTCCAATTACCTAAAAGATAACTTGATAACTGTTTAGACAAATTAGAGGAGTGGGCTTGAATGTCATGATGTATCGGCATGAGTCGCGAGAACACTGATAGTATCCCCCACCGGGGCTCTGTTTGGACCAGCACTTGGGTCACACCGAGAAGTGTCAGCAACAGCAGGATCTTCATTCTTGTTGCACCTATTGGTCAATCTTTCAGGGACCCACAACAGATCTTGCTGGTCCTGAGGAAACACACAAACAGACCCTCTTGCCCATGCCAACACGGGATCTGGCCCATGCCATAAGCCAGTGATCACATCTTTCCATTTCACATAACCTTTCAACATGCCCACCGGACATTGTCGTTGGTCAGCGGCAGAAAGGCCATCATCATTCAAAATTAAAAAATTAAGAGTAAAAAGGGCTAAGGATATATGTTCTTTAGGAGTTCTGCCATGGCCTTTTCCCCCTTTTTGTTTAATTAGGCGTTCCTTTAATGTATGATGAGCTCGCTCAACAATACCTTGTCCTTGTTGATTGTAAGGCAGGCCATGGCTCAACTGCACATCCATCTGTTTACAAAAGGATTTGAAAGATTGGGCAGTGTATGCTGGGCCATTATCAGTTTTTAAGTGTTGAGGCTTTCCTCAAGCAGCCCAGGCTTCTAGGCAGTGTTCAATATCATTGCGTGCCTTTTCCCCACTAATAGGGGTAGCATGAATGACACCTGAACAAATATCCACAGAAACATGAATGTATTTTAGAGTTCCAAATCCAGATGTGTGAGTTACATCCATTTGCCAAATCTTTAAAGGAAGTAAGCCCCTGGGATTAACCCCCACACTAGGGGGATGATGGAAAGTGACACACTGTTGACATCCTAAAACTATCTGTCGAGCATCTGCTCGAGACAGATGAAACTTCTGCTGTGAGGTTTTAGTAGGCACATGAAATTGTTGATGAAACTGTTGGGCTTGATCCAATGATGAGCTTAAGACGATAAACTCCATTCAGGTACATCAATCCACAAGATCATTTCCCTCACTGAGAGGACCAGGCAAACCTGTATGAACTCTAATATGTTGGACAAAAAACTTGTGACCTCTTTTCCAGATCAATTCTTGAAGTTTGCTCAGCAGCTGGCATACCGTGCTGCTAATTTTAATAGGGCCAGCCACTTCTAATATCTTAACTGCATTAACAACATATGATGAATCAGAGAGCAAATTTAAGGCAAATGAACAATTTTTAAACACTTCCAGCACAATTTTGAGTTCAATTACTTGTGGAGAGCCAGGCTGATATTGACACAAAATTGGCTCTTGATGGTCAACCATATAGGCTCTACAGCCATTTTTGGATCCATCTGTAAAAATGTTTGGCATTCCCCCCTGTATAGGAACACTGGAGGTAACCTTAGGAAAGATCACGGGACATTCCTTAAAGAAGGATAGGAAAGGGTGTTTTGGATAATGATTATCTATCTCTCCATGGAATCCACAGTGTAATATGGCCCAATCATCCACAGTGAAACACAAGATCTTCATCTGCTGACCTGTATAGGGTACTATGATCGAGGTTGGGGAAACACCAAAAAACTGTATGCACTGTTGGATCCCATTCAGGGCTAATCGTGCAACTGCTGTAGGATAATACTCTACTGATCTAGCTGGAGAAGCTCTGGGATAAACCCAAAGCAGAGGGCCATCTTGCCACAACAATCCTGTGGGCTGCATGTAGGTGGCTAGAATGCATAGCACAATGTCTGCACCCTCCTTCCATCGATGTAAAATTGCGCCTTGTAATCCTTTTTCAACCTTCTTTAAAGCTTCCCTTGCTTCATCAGTCAATTGTCTAGGAGAATCCAAGGCCGAAATCCCAACTAAAGTATTATACAATGGTTTTAATTCATAATTTGGTAATTTAAAATAACATCTGACCCAATTAATATCTCCTAGTAATTTTTGAAAATTTTTGAAAAGAGTATTAAGATTATCTTTCCTCAATTCAATCTTCTGGGGGATAATGGTATAAGGACTTACTTTTGCTCCTAAATAAGTTACAAGATTGCCATATTGTACCTTTTCGGGGGCAATAAACAAACCCTTACCCTCTAATAATTTAACTTCATTTATCTGTGCATAAACTTCCCCAAGGAAACCTGTCTGCTGATTAGCAAAACGCCCTTGCCCTAACAAGCTCTCCAATCTAGATACTGCCCTGGGCTGAGGCACACTAGTGCCAGGTTGGTCCAATCATTAGGAGTAATGCAAAATCTGTGTAAGTCCTCAACGTGAGCTATGGTAAATGAGGCCATAATGCCATATGTCCTAACTGATTCAGCCAGGGACTTGATCACCTTAAAGTCTAAAGGCTCATGATACCTTTGTTGATTAGCATCCACATAAACAGGATAGGCCAAATGCAGCTCTGTAAAGACTGCCTTCCACACTTCTGGGCAGAATGTACTACCTGAAACTTTACTTCCTCCGTCTACAACATTGCAGGGAGGAGGAGCCGAAGGGAACCGCCCAGGAGGTTCCTCTGCCATTTTAGGCTTTTTCCCTTACTTCTTCTGTCTCTTCCTTAGAGACTGTTTCCGCATTTGATCTATCAACTCTTGTAACTCTTCTTCTGAATCTGTTTTGTCTGTTTCCTCCTCTGTATCTGTCTTTTTTGAGTCTGTCTCCTTTGTGCTTCCCTGCTTTTCTGACCTCTCCTCTTGAACCATTGCTAGGGCAGCTTGCCCCTTCTTTATAGCTGCCTGACAACATTTTTAATCCTCAAGGCAAGTACACACTAAGCACCACACTGGACAGACCCCAGGTCTTAGAATCCCCTGTTCCCAGGCGAAATCAAGGTCTTTCCCTAATTTTTCCCAACTTGCCCAGTAAGATTACCAGAGACCGCGAACCAGGGTGCAATGGCATCGCATTCACTCAGAAATCTCTCTATGGTGTTCCTTTTTATTTTTAGTTTCTTTCGCTCAAACAGCTCTTGAAGAGCCAGAAAAATTGGACGAGACTGTGAGGTCCCCATGACAAAAACTTTCTACACTGCTATGGCTAAATTCACTGCGCATCTTGCTACTTTCAGTTTGCTGCTGCCGTGAACTTTACTTTTGGTTCTCTGCTACCTCGAACTTTACTTGCTCACTACCCTGAGACTTTATAGACACTTATTTCCCATGGTCCTTATGGTCCCACCTTACTTGGGAACTTTCCAGCGCTGCCCTGACTGCAAGAAGTTCTGATCTCAGTATCCCCGTATGAGCCACCACTTGTCTCGCCCAACCTCGAACAGCAAGGAAGACATGACCAGAGGAGATCTTCTTCAAGCAGTTTATTCAGGAATCTTGATACAATCTTCTGAACCCGGGGAGCCCCCGCACCACATTTAAATAGCTAACACTGGCCAATCCTAGCAAGCCACATGGGTCATGCAGTTGGGTACAGACCTAAGCAGAGTTCTCAATACAGGAATCTCAAATCACCAAAGAACATTTAACGACATATACACCATCTTTATTCTTCAGTGAAATGAAAATCAAATTTTTTTCAGAATCCATTATAAACATGTCACAATGGCTAACATCAACAAAATAAATGACAAAACAAGGATATGGAGCAAGGGGAACACCTGTCCACTCTTGATGGAAGGACAAATTTTACAACCACTGTGGAAATAATTATGCTGGTTCCTCAAAATCCAGCTATTTCACTCTTGAGCATAAAGCAAAATAATGCTACATTCTATTTAAAGGACACTGGTTCAATTATATTCATAGCATCATTATTCATAATAGCCATAAACTGGAGACAACCTAGATAATACCTCAAATAAAGAATGTATAATTAAAATGTGGTATACATTTAAGCAGTGGAGTAATACTCACCTGTTAGAAAAAAAAAAAACAGAAACTTGATATTTGCATGGAATCACACACACATAAAAATCACCCTGAGAGTGTAACTCAGAACAAGAAAGAAAAGCACTGTTTGCACTCCCTTACTTGAACATATTATCCTTTAGGTGAAAGATAATCATAAAACATTCTGTTAACCCAGAGAGGATGAGAAAACGAAGTGCTCTTGGTGGGATGGCAAGGATCTCCCTGCGAAGTAAAAATAGAATAGAATTTTTGTGTAGACAGAAGGTGCGTGGGGGGTGCTTTGTGGGATGGGACCAGGATAGATGAGGTAGGGGAGAGAGGCAGAAAGGGAGAGTATGAGCAGTGAATATTGGAATAGCTGGGGGTTTGGGGGCAAGCAGAATACTAATGCAGTGGAAACTTACTGAATGGTATCATGATGACACTAGTAAAGTCTCCTAGAAATACAATATCCAGAGCAAGAAAAGATCATATTGAATAAGTCAATGAAGTGAATCCTAATGATATTCTGCTAAACTATATGTTAACTATCTCAATACTCATCAGAAAGACTTCTTCCAACAGCTCCTGGGAACAGATGCAGATATCTAGTCCCAGGCATTAAGTGGGAATGTAAAGAACCCTGAGAAATTGGAGGATGAAGGATTATTAGACTCAGATATTCAAGGACATAGTGAGAACAAGGCCCACTGAATCAATGAAACAGGGCTCATAGGAGCTCAGAGAGGGAAGCAACAATCATGGATCCTACATGGGTCTGTACTACGCCCTTTGCATACAGGCTGTGGGTTGTGTGGAAATCATAAAAGTAAAGGTAGGATTGTCTCTGACTCTTTTTCCTGCTCTAGGACCCTTTCTTCCCTAACGGGTTAGTTTGTCTAGGGTTCATATAATGGTTTATGCATAATTTTATTACATCTTGTTATGGATTGCTCAGTTGACATCACTAAGAGGCTTGCTTTTACTGAAGTGAAATCTAGTATCAATTGCCATGGGGGAGAAAGGATGTGGGGGTGAAAGAAGAGGAGGAAGGGGAGCCTAAAATATTGTATAATAATAAAAATATTTTATAGACAGGCTTCACAACTCACACAAAATTAACTCAAAGTTACTCCTAAACTGCTGTCTTTTTGAAGCAGTACTGATATTTCTTCCAAACAGAGAGTTCCGTGCTCTAGAGTTCACCTGCAAATGGATCAGAAAGGTCTACTATGGCAATGTAGAACCATCGGGTCTCAGGTAAATGGAAATTCACTAAATTCCACAGTCAAAATTACATGGAAGAATAATGTGTGTTTCATGCCACATGATCTAAAAAACAAGATGTAGAATCAGCTTTATCCATCCATTCAACCCAATGCACACCTGAGAAACCTCTGCAGCTCACAAACTTCCCTTTCCCCTGGAATTAAATATCCCTGAATCATGGAAAACTATAAGAATTTTTGTTTTCACTTTTATTCCTTTATTTGGTTTTTGAAAAAAAGATGGTCTTGAATACAGAGATCCACCTGCCACTTCCTCCAGAGTTCTTGGCTTAAAGGCATGGGTCCCTACCAAACATTTAACTGTTGTTTTTATTTATGAATATGTATCTCTGTGTTTGGTGTGTGTGTGTGTGTGTGTGTGTGTGTTTGTGTGTGTGTGTGTGCACACATGCATTCATGCATATGCCAGTGCTCACATGAGTGTGTAAGTATACCAAGTAATGTAAGTAATGAGATCCCCTGGAGGTGGAGTTACAAGCAGTTGTGATCCATATGTTATGGGTCCTGGGAACTGAACTGTGTTCCTCTGGAAGAGCATCAAGCGCTCTTAATGATTATTCGATTTCTCTAGCCCTAAGATTTTAACCAAGTATTTCTGAAAGATGATCCTTGTGATGACTTTCTTACTAGGTCTAAACACTTTGTAAAATTCAAATGGCAAATTAGGAAGTAGAATGCAACATTCAGAACTTCTAAAAACAGACCTTCATTTCTACATTCTATCTTCCCACCAACTACAAAAAACAATGCCTGTGTGTGCACAGGATAGTGAGGGTAAAAGCACCATATCATCCCATAGCTGGTCTGGAGAGCTTCCTTCTCCCCAGGGAATGCACAATCAAGAAAGTTTGGAAGGGAAGAGCCACTACCCAGGTGGGCACATGGACCAACAAGTACACAGTCTGGTTAAGAGTCTATCCCCAACTCAGAAGCTCTAATAGCTCAGTTATCCTGCTCCCCTAATCTGGAGAAAGTGTTCCCCATGGTCACCATTGTATGAATGGAATTTTCCTGCCCAATTTTCTACAGCATCACCAGAGAAGAATATACTGAAAAGAACACAGAACCTATATTCCACTGATATTTCTGATTGGTAGGGCTGTTATAATAACTTATTATCTAGAATTCTCAATATCTATTAAGCTAGGCCAAAGGACAGTTGCATCTCCCTGATTGATTGCACAAAACTCAAATAACTCAGACAATACAGATCTTCCTAGTTCTATCCTTTCTGGAAAATTTGTACCTTAGTAGAAATTATTCTCATCTCCTAGAGCATTTCCAATTACTTTTTCAAGTCATAGGAACCCTTGTTTTGACTACACCTGTTTTGAATTAGGTCCCTGAACTGTGTTCTTAACACAGTTCACTCTTCATTTTTAATTCCACAATGAAAGCCTAAGCGGTCAGAAGATACTCATTCACTGGTCCCTTTTTGCTTTTCACTGACCAATCAAGACTCAGCAAAAAAGGCGTCAAAGAACTGTCTTCCTAGCACTAGGCAGCAGATGCAGAATTTGGAGTTCAAAGCAATTTGCAATCACATAGCAACAAGCCTGGAGTATGAGAAACATTAACATTTACAGAAATAAATAAAAATAAAATAACATTTTTAATGACCAAGATAAATTGAAGTAGAAACTGTATGATTTGAGCAGTGATGCATTTAAAGAAAAGAAATTTTCAAAGCAATAGCAGTGAGTCATGTTTTTAAAAGGTAAATATAATAAAAACATTAAAAATGCTTCACTATATGGACTTGGAAAAAGACTAGGTGCTTCCTTAGTAGACAGAATGTCATTAATAGATTCCCATTGACCTTGCCTCTATGCACAATGTTAGGTTTGTAACCTGACACACACAGGTACAGTCAGTGAGTAGCCACTTCCACTGTACACTGCACACAATAATTGTTCCACATATTCCTCTCTGAAAGCAGAGGCCACACTCCACACGCAAATCCTTTTCCTGTTACTGCAGTTTTCAGTCAACTGTCTGACTCAAATTGGTGATTTTAAAACATGATGACTGTACTATATTATTTATGTATTTAGTAATTATAATTTTAATCATGTAGAAAGCAAGGCAATTATCCTGTGCAGTTACATACTTGTATCAAGGCCACCTCACACAACATTAAGAGAGATACCCTCAGAAATATTGTATAGAAGGTTGGAGGTATACCTGTTCTAGAATTACTATGCAATTCCAGGGAAAAAGAACTCCAAGAACTTAAGACATTAATCAAGAAAATATTCTTGAAGAATATCACGCATCCAGTTCTGGCTATTGCTAAGAGGAAAATTAGCCTACATCAGATTTTGCATCCCATTTAAGCAGAGGGAGGCCCCAGGTTAAACACTCAACCCTAGGGAAAGGAGACTGAAAGTCTAACTGCTTAGGCAGATGGAAGATGGATACAGCAAAGATAATTCCCGAAGATTTATTACTTATACAAGCATCCTGCAAGAGCAGATTAGTTTTCAATGACAGTGTCCTGTAGCAGGGGATGAGAAAGTTTGGGAAAATAGAAGGAAGGAAATACAAAAGCTGGGGTGGTGAAGTCTTACACTACCTATGTCTAAGTCAGACAAGATTCATATGTCTAGCATCTTCTATATTACTTCCTGGGGGGATGTGGATGGAAATGGGAGCCTTTTATGAAGACAGCACAAGCCAAAATACAATAATATAAAGACAGGAGGAGGTTAAACAAACAGCGCTGCCTAAGGGGAACATTGCTCACCAAGCACACAGTGGCATTGGAACTGATAACCTGAACCCCATGTGGTAGGAAGAGTTGGGTTCTCAGGAACAGAATAAAATATTCTCCAAATGCCCTGACACCAGATCATGACCAACTCTATCAAGCATAATCTTGGTTTTGAAGAAGGAGCTTCATTTATTTTCTACCACAGAGTCATCAAGAATGCTCTCAAATTCTATGCTAGATCTAGGCTATTACTTGATCTTCGAAGCAAATTCCTGGGTTGAGAAACCTAGCTATGCTAGGTTCCTTCTATATAAAAGAACTTCAGGGAAAGGCCTTCCTTGATCAGGACAGCTCTCAACCCAAAAATATTTTTCATTTTTTCTTCTTGTCACCTGAGGTCTTACTACCCATATGACAGAACTATGGTTTTCTCAAGGAAAAAAAAACTGGACCTTTATGGCACACTAGGCCTTGATTTTGGTTGTGATCCCATAATATTTCTTTGAGCAACTTCTTAGACACCTGCCTTTTAATATCGGATTTGGTAGAGTTGTCTCCTTTCTTATGGTATGGTTCCAAATGTCTAGACAATTCTAGTGAACAAATGTGTACCCTAGCATATAATATTTAACAGGTCTGGTTAACATACTATGAATTTTGCAGATGTTGTAAAGGTAGCCCCCCATTAGCTAAATTTTTCTTTGTGTGACTAAATATCTCCTAAGCACTGGCAAGGACTATTCTTCTCTTCTTAATCACAGCTTAATCATGGAGTGCAATCAAACTGAGAGATTCTATGTACTAGCTCTAGCAAATGAACTCCAAATGGATCTTATTCCTACAACACTCAATACAACATGAAAGAAATCTAGTGGAGGTACAAATACTAGGACTTTCTAAGTTTGCCTACTGCTGTCCACTGATGACCAAAACGCATGGTGAAGCTGGCCACAATGATCCTTTTTCCACACATAGCCCCTGTTTTAAATGCTCTGTACATGTATAGCCCAGAGTCAAGTTATTCAGAGGCCACCACTTCGGGCCTAGAAGTTGTAAATACCACAACAGACCTCACAGGAAGATACTTCTGTCCATCACCTCCTACTCAGCCCCAAGAGGGGCTCAGGATCAACTTACTTTTCCCAAGATCATGGCCTCTCATTCACCATTTCACCAAATCCAGGCTTCCAAGCTTGTCCATGAATGAACCAGACACAGAAGTTGATCAGCTACTCAGCTTCTGAATCAGGCCTGAAGCAAGGCTCCCAGAAGAGCCCACCTCACCTTCTGCCTGGTGGTTGACCTGAGGTCATGACCTGCTGGAAGCACTGAGTGACAAGAGTGTCTTCCCTTAGGGTTGAGAGATATTCAAAGTATACTGTACACTCTTTCCAGGGGCCGGTTTTTGCCCCGGGCATAGACCTTTCACAGATCTGCAGAGGACTGGGAACTGCATGCTACACTGTTTGCAATGAAGTGATTCTGCTATCCCACAGGTGGAAGAGAGCCCACAATTAAAGAGAGAATTCAGGAAAAAAAATTTGTTCTGACCTTCATGTTGAGGTCAGATGAACTTCAACTACAATATCCTGGTAGGCAAGGGTACAAACAATCCTGACAGAAAGCATGGATAAGACCACAAACACAGTGATAGAACTTTTTCCCAGGAGAAGCATTGATCGTGGCTTCATTCCTATAGAAGTTTTCTTCCAGCAATTCACCTCAGTCTCTGGAAAAATGAATCATAATGGAAAGTATAATCTCTTTTGTAACTTGAATACTCAGAGAGGTTGTCTTTTTTTAACACTTTTGTTAGGCAAATATATAAAGGATAAAGGATAGAAATAAATGTCTCTGGCATGTTTATCTTGTACGAGAAGATCTTACTTGAAAAGGAAGTGTTAATCCCACTAAGAAGGATGAGTCTATTACCACAATTTTGACTCAAATTTGAAGACAGCATGATTTTACTGAAGTACTGTCAAAAAGTATCCAGTGACTGCCTTATGACTTCTCTTTTTTAAGAGAACAGCCCCAAATTCATTTCTTAGGCACACTGTAAGGAGAAAACTTTCAAATAGTTGCAAAGCAGGTTAACAAAAGTGAGATAAAAGGAGCAACAAGGAATTACAGAAAAATCTGAAACAACAAATACCACTTTGTATTATCTATGGAATTGGGGAGGGCATTAGTGAGGGTCAGGATGTCCTCAAAACGAGTGAAAATCAAGAATTGGGGCAAGTCTGGCTCCAGGAAATTGATATAAAAACATTAACTCAGCTCTTATAGTAAATGAAAAATTATTTTTTAAAATAAAGAATAATTACTCTTGTATTTAAAATGGAGTCAGGCAGGTAGATTCCTAAGAAGTAAATGACACTGTGAAAGTAGTGTGTTTAGATAGATGTATCAGTGCCACAATTCTCACCAGTACAAAAGACAGAGTACATATACAGAAAACATGTAGGAAAAGTCACCTATTAGCATTTTAGACATTGTTTGTTGGTGATTCACAATGCTAAGCTATCCTCAGAATAAGAAATACTTTGCCTCTGAGCAGGCTGACTCAGGGGAAGCCCAGAGTTGCTTCTGTGCAGGACCAAAATGAATACATTTTAAGTAGTCCTGGCTGCTGTTTCTCTCAGAAACCTTTCATCACCATAGTGAATTTTATTCTTTTTCATATTTTACCCTGTATTTTTATTTAAGTTATATGGATGTTTGTCTGCATATCTCTGTGCACAGTACCCACAGAGGCCAGAAGATGCCAGAAAATCCCAGCAACTGGATTTTTAGTTACCATACATGTTCTGGAAAGGGAACTCACCCACTGCTTTAACTTCTGACACATCTATCTATACTCTTTTTAAATTTAAGTTTAGTTTTACACATTTTTTATTAAAATATAGTAAATCACATTCCCTTTCCTTTTTCTCCTTTGATGCCTCCTCAAATTCTTCACTTCATACTTCTATTTTATATATGATTGAGTATGTTCAATTATATGACTAAAACTTGCTCAATCTGGGTTCTGTTGGTTATTTGGCTATGGACTCAAGTTTTGTCAGTTCGAATTGGAGAGCCATTTAATCTTTCCCTAAAGCTAATTCTACCAACTGGATAAAAATTCCATTCATTAAGTCACTCCTTACCCCGTAGTGGCTAAAACTGTTTCCTAATGGAAACCATTTCAAACTAGAAAATCTGGGTGGAATATATCTCCTCAAGAACACTGGGGATTCTTTGGGAGCACCTAGTTTCTTTCCACAGTACATATAGCATTTCAAACTGTCTGAAATTCCAGTTCCAGGTATTCTGACAAAATCTTCTGACCGCCCTTAGCACACATAAATGCATCAGGCATAAATGAAGTAAAAAGCACATAATCATTCAAAAAAAAAACTTTACACATAAGTTAATGACATGAATTCTTGAAAAGAAAGAAACAGCTTGTACAAAAAAGCTGATTCTTTCAAGCTGGGTGTGATAGTGCTTCTTTTAAGGCCAGGACTCCAGACACTCATGCAGGAAGACCACTCCCCTACACCCCACACACACACAGATGCACACACAATAAAATGCCCTGAATAACACAGAGCATTTATGGTCATTTCAGGTATCTTCCCCTGGTACAGATAAAATCATCTTCAACAATGAGTATTGCCAACCATGGTCACACATGCCATTAATTCCAGGGCTTGGGAAGCAAATGCAGTCTGATATCCAAGAATTAAAGGCCACTTTGTTCTCCTTAGTTGAGTTCATAATAATATTGAACTCAAACCAATCACACTTAAAAGGTGAATATAATTTTGGAAAGATCTTGTTAGTGAATCTTGAAGCTCTGTAGTGGACCCCAAACCACTTGTCTTTTCTTTTTCTTTTTCATCATTAATTTATTTTTTCACTTCACATCCCAGTTGTGTCATCTCCTACCCCTACACACCCCACCATTCATTCAGCCCCTCCATTTCTCCCTATTTCTTCTCCTCTCAGAATAAGGATACCCCAACCCTGAAATCACCCCTGGTGTATCATGTTACTGTAGGACTAGGCACATCCTCTCCAACTTAGTACTGACAATATTGCTTGGTTTGTGAAATAGGTACCAAAGGCAGGCAACAGATTTAGGGACATTCTTGCTCCAGGAGTTAAGGGACCTGACAAAAGGTCTGTCTCATCTAGAAATCAGGTCTAATGGACACATAATTTTGTAACTTCGACACCATTAAGTACTTGTTCATCTTAAATCATAGACAGAATGAATTGTAGCAGAAGAGGGAGGTGCATTCCCTTTATAATCAAGGGTTAAGATTGCAGGCCATGGAGATTTCAGCAATATTAAAGGACATATTTTCTATGGAATTCTAATTAAAACTGTAAATGTCTTAGAGTTAGGAAACTCTCTTTCAGATGTCCTTCACACTATTGTGTAGTCAAACATATACCCATTTGGGCAACACATCCACAATGATTCATTATGTTCCTTTATGTCTCCTGTATGTGGTAAGAACAGCTGATCCTTCATTTGAGTTACGTCTGGTGGTTACTTCCTGCTCCCAAAACATAGTGAATCATTTTGCTTTGTCTGACCACACAGGTTTCAGAATTCTCCTATTTCATATATATGATCTTGGTTCAGAACTTGTAAGGTGAGGAGATCAGCCTTTCTGCAATCAAAGTTGCATTTGTTTGCTTACATTGATAATTCTCAAATCACTTATCATGCCAGGTCATCTATTATAGTCAGATCTTCCTTATAGGCATTGTGAATGGAAGGACTTGTGGTCACTGCATTTCTAATAATTTTTTCACTGTGAAAAAGAAATAGCACAAACATTTTTGACAATCACACAAATCCATCTGCCTATGTGATGCACTTTTAGGGGGAAAATGCACCACTGACTTAGTATTAAGAACATGTCTAGGTAAGACTTCATTTCCAAAGCAACAAATTTTAACACACCTTTGGCTGTATTTGATAAACATAAATCATTTAAGATAAAATGCCAGTTTAAAAAAACTTTTTATAATGTGTTTAGTATATGTTTGTATCTCCAGGTAATTAGATTTTTGTCAACTTTATTTGAACTAAACTCATCAGGAAACTCAATTGAGGAAATGAATCCATAAGATTGGTTTGTAAACCTATTTGTTGTAGGGCATTTCCTTGATTAATGACTGATTGGAAAGGACTCCATCCATCCAATACAGTGGTATATGGGGTGGGTGGTTGTAAAAAGCAAGAGAAAAGTATCTGATGGGGTTGGAGACAGAGTTTGCTCTTTATGAGCACACATTGTTCTTTCAGAGGGCATAAGTTCAGATCCCACCAAGTGCTGCAGTAAAATTAAATAAAAATGTTTTCTTAATCCTGCACTAAATCTGGAAACTTGGGGGCTCAAATCATCTCTTAGATAATTTCATCTCAGTCAGCAAAGCATCTCACATGCTTGGCTCTATCCCATATCACACTGCCAATGGCTACTATTTGATCTTGGCAACAATCTACCCATCTAGTTTTCAAGGCAGGTTGCCACCATACCAGACATACAAATCCCAATTCTGTGGCTGCCCTATGTCTCCAGCCACCGCACACTCTCTTGAACTCAATTAAATTGCCACATGAAAGAACATACAACACAATAACCTCTGATCCAATTGATAAGATATAATTTGCTCATCTAGACATACAAAATCCTATACACCTCTATCCCTTAAGAATATCCATAACAACCTGTAAATGTGCAGAGAAAAATCTTAATATCTACCTCTGTGTTCTTTCCGCTGCTCCTCTCCCCTTCTCTTTCTCCTTCTCTTTAAAACTTTTCTTCTTCCCATCCTTCCTTGTCATCCAGTGACAGGTCTCGTTCTATCTTGTACCTGACTTCACCTGCACACTGACATCATCATACAAACTAGTACTACAGATAACCTAATACTGCATGTCACTCTAACTCCAGGGAAAAACCAAGCCATTCATTTGTGTCCTTCATGTGAACCTTCATTTAGGTGCACATGCATACACGAACATACACAAAGACACACACACACACACACACACACACACACATAAATACAAAAGAAAAATTATATACAGCATTTACATATATAATTAAAGATGGATGGATATATATATATATATATATATATATATATATATATATATATATATATATATATAACTGAATAAGAGTTTAGGAACAAAGGATGTAAGAAGTTTTGCTTCATGGACTCTGCTTCAGTTCCTGCTTCCAGACTTCCATGCTGATTTAGGTACTACATTGGTCCCTTCATGATGGAGTGTAATAAGGAACTGTAAATCAAATAAAACCTTTACCTTTTCATTTGCTTTTGATCATGGTTTTTATCACACTAATAGAAAGCAAGCTAAAATAGAAGTCAGAACTAAGATTGTGGAAAAAATCATGTCCACGTGTGATGTATATGAATTATGATTTTGCATTTTATGCTCAAATGGGCAGACAATTATTTATATTAACAGGAAAACAGAACCACTGAAGTGAAACATTGGCTTTATTGGATCAGCAAATCATGACAGGCTGTAGCCGAGAAATCATCTCTGATTCTAGAGATATAACACAGATCCAAAGTATTCTTCACAGTATATATTCAAAGTAAGTGGATGCTGTGGTCCATAAGTGACAAAGGCTGCATGCCATGCTGACAGTAGAATCAGGAATAGTATTCAAGTTGTCCTAGGTTGTGCCAAATGGAAACTGTAGTATTGAAAGAATCATAGAGGGCATGAACTTGACAATGTGTATCAGTGTTGGAGTAACTGAAAAGAAACCCTTGATGATGGTGCACCCTCAGTTGGAGTGGAAACCACAGATTGACAGAGTCACACACAGAATGTAAAGTTTTGTTTAAAATGGCAGGGTTGCAGTACCTGAAGGTCATAGAGAAGGTGAAGGCTTAACTTAAGTTGCAAGGAGATCTCAACAAGTGGACAAGACAGACTATATACAGAAGACCAGCTAGAATAGCAGCAGATAAGGTGTGTTTGTGAATGAGGATATAAGATCATCTGTGTCTGCTGAAGAGGGCAAAGTCAGCAAATTAGAGCTGCATGATCCTCCTTTCACACAGAAGTTTTGGAGTTCCATGAGTTTGACACTGAGTTCTTTACAATTTTATGCTTTTGTCTTGTCTTGTGTTGCAGCTAATTGTTCTTCCTTTTTGTAGAGAAAATATGTAACCTACTTTGGATTTTTCAGAAGTCCATAGTTAGAGTAGATATAAAAATACTGGAGCCCGGCCCATTCTGAGGAGTTGCAAAGAACCATCCCAGGGTCACCACTGCTGCCAGTGCTGCCAGTGACACCCATGCTTGCTGGCCCCCAGGGACCAAGGACCAGGATAGGACCTGGCCAAATATGGGAGTTCACATTGACCATAAGCACTTGAAAAGCTGAGGCAGGAGGTGTAAACATGAGGCCTCAACCAGCTTGGACTACAGAATGAAAGTTTGTTAAATCAAAACAACTAAGTCTATTCTTGCCCCTGTCACAAGCATTATGCATCACTGTCTGAGATGAAGATATGTGCCGACTGCATTTGTAATCTTGAATGACTAGTATGTTTTTAGGGTAAATGCAGGATTTCTGCACATGAATCCACACTGTATGCCTTACAGTGGATGGCTCCACCCAAATAGTTTCCACACTTCAGCTTCATCCTCTTCCCAAGTGTACGCAGGCTGTCATTCTTTTTTTTTTTTTTTAACTTGAGTATTTCTTATTTATATTTAGAGTGTTATTCCCTTTCCCGGTTTCTGGGCCAACATCCCCCTAATCCCTCCCCCTCCCCATCTTCATGGGTGTTCCCCTCCCCATCCTCCCACCATTGCTGCCCTCCCCCCAACAATCACGTTCAGTCTTAGCAGGACCCAGGGCTTCCCCTTACACTGATGATCTTACTAGGATATTCAATGCTACCTATGAGGTCAGAGTCCAGGGTCGAGGTATGAGTTTTCCTCTTGGCACTCCTTTCATTGTATCCAATAAGTTTGTGTATGTTCTTCCTTCATTTTTACTAAATTCTAAGAAGTCTTTAATTTCTGTCTTTATTTCTTCCTTGACCAAGTTATCATTGAACAGAGTATTGTTCACCTTCGATGTGTATGTGGGCTTTCAGTCATTATTGCTGTTACTGAAAACCAGACTTAGTCCATGCTGGTCTGATGAGGATGCATGGGATTATTTCCATCTTCCTGTATCTGTTGAGGCCTATTTTGTGACTGATTATATGATCAGTTTTGGGGAAGGTACCATGAGGTGCTGACTAGAATATATACCCTATTGTTTTAGGATGGAATGTTCTATAAATGTCTGTTAAGACCATCCAGTTAATAACTTCTGTAAGTTTCTCTACATCTCTGTTTAATTTCTGTTTCCATGCTCTGTCTATTGATAAGAGTGGGGTGGTGAAATATCCTACTATTATTCTCTGGGTACAGTGTGTGCTTTGAGCTTTCATACATAAGTTTTCTTTTATGAATGCAGTTGCCCTTGCATTTGTACCATAGATATTCATCTTGTTGGATTTTTTTCCCCTTTGGTGAATATCAAGTGTCCTTCCGCATCTTTTTTGATGACATTTCACTGTGTTTCCTTGTTTTTTCTTTATTAACTTGAGTATTTCTTATTTACATTTCTATTGTTATTTCCTTTCCCGGTTTCCAGACCAACATGTCCCTAACCCCTCTCCCTCCCTTTCTATATGGGTGTTCCACCCCCATCCTCCCCCCATTACCACCCTCTCCAGAAAAATCACGTTCACTGGGGGTTCAGTCTTGGCAGGACCAAGGGCTTCCCCTTCCACTGGAGCTCTTACTAGGCTACTCATTGCTACCTATGAGGTTGGAGCCCAGGGAAAGTCCATGTATACTCTTTGGGTAGTGGCTTAGTCACTGGAAGCTCTGGTTGCTTGGCATTGTTGTTCATATGGGGACTTGAGCCCCTTCGAGCTCTTCCAGTCCTTTCTCTGATTCCTTCAACATGGGTCCCGTTCTCAGTTCAGTGGTTTGCTGCTGGCATTTGCCTCTGTCTTTGCTGTATTCTGGCTGTGTCTCTCAGGAGAGATCTATATCCCGTTCCTGTCGATTTACACTCTTTTGCTTCATCCATCTTATCTAATTGGGTGGCCGGCTATGTATGGGCCACATGTGGGGCAGGCTCTCAATGGGTGTTCCTTCTGTCTCTGTTTTAATCTTTGCCTCTCTATTCCCTGCCAAGGGTATTCTTGTTCCCTTTTTAAAGATGGAGTGAAGCATTTGCATTTTGGTCATCCCTCTTGAGTTTCATGTGTTCGGTGCATCTAGGGCAATTCAAGCATTTGGGCTAATAGCCACTTATCAATGAGTGAATATCATGTGTGTTTTTTTGTGATTGGGTTACCTCACTCAGGATGATATTTTCCCTCCATTTGCCCATGAAGTTCATAAAGTCATTGTTTTTGTTAGCTGAGTAATATTCCATTGTGTAGATGTACCACATTTTCTGTATCCATTCTTCTGTTGAAGGGCATTGGGTTCTTTCCAGCTTCTGTCTATTATAAATAAGGCTGCTATGAACATAGTGGAGCTTGTGTCTTTGTTATATGTTGGGGCATCTTTTGCATATATGCCCAAGAGAGCTATAGCTAGGTCCTCAGGTAATTCAATGTTCAATTTTCTAAGCAACCTGCAGATTGATTTCCAGAATGGTTGTACTAGTCCGTAATCCCACCAACAATGGAGGAGTGTTCTTCTTTCTCCACATCCTCGTGAGCATCCGCTGTTGCCGGAGTTTTTGATTTTAGCCATTCTGACTGGTGTAAGGTGGTATCTCACTGTTGTTTTGATTTGCATTTCCCTTATGACTGAAGATGTTGAACATGTCTTTAGGTGCTTCTCAGCCATACCACATTACTCAGCTGTGAATTCTTTGTTTAGCTTTGAATCCCCTTTTAATAGGGTCATTAGTCTCCCTGCCATCTAACTTCATGAGTTCTTTGTATATTTTGGATATGAGCCCACTATAAGTTGTACGATTGGTAAAGATCTTTCCCCAATCTGTTGGTTGCCATTTTGTCCCAACAACAGTGTCGTTTGCCTTACATAAAGCTTTGTATTTTTATGAGATCCCATTTTTTGATTCTTGATCTTAGAGCATAAACCATTGGTGTTTTGTTCAGGAAATTTTCTCCAGTGCCCATGTGTTCGAGACTCTTCCTCAATTTTTCTTCTATTAGTTTGAGTGTATCTGGTTTCATGTGGGGGTCCTTGTTCCACTTGAACTTAAGCTTTGTACAGGATGATAAGCATGGATCGATCTGCATTCTTCTACATGCTGACCTCCAGTTGAACCAGCAACATTTGCTGAAAATGCTATCTTTTTTCCATTGGATGGTTTTGGCTTCTTTGTCAAAAAACCAAGTGCCCATAGGTGTGTGGGTTCATTACCGGGTCTTCAGTTCTATTCCACATGTCTATCTGTCTGTCTCTGTTTCAATACCATTCAGTTTTTATCACTACTGCTCTGTAATATTGCTTGAGTTCAGGGATAGTGATTTTCCTGGAAGTCTTTTTATTGTTGAGGATTGCTTTAGATATCCTGTTTTTTTTTTTTTTTTTTTTTTTTTGTTATTACAGATGGATTTCCAAATTTTTCTCTCTAACTCTATGAAGAATTGGGTTGGAATTTCGATGGGGATTACATTGAATCTGTAGATCGCTTTTGGTTTAATGGCCATTTTTAGTATATTAACCTTGCCAATCCATGAGCATAGGAGATCTTTCCATCTTCTGAGACCATCTTCAATTTCTTCCTTGAGAGAGTTAAAGTTCTTATCATACAGATCTTTCACTTGACTGGTTTAAGGCACACCGAGGTATTTCATATTATTTAGGACTATTATAAAGGATGTTGTTTCCCTAACTTCTTTCTCAGCTTGTTTCTTTTTTGTGAAAAGGAAGGCTACTGATTTATTTGAGTTAATTTTATACCCAGCCACTTTCCTGAAGGTGCTTATCAGGTTTATCTCTGGTAGAACTTTTGGGATCACTTAAGTATACAATCATCTCATTTGCAAAATAGTGATATTTTGACTTCTTCCTTTCCAATCTGTATCCCTTTGATCTCCTTTTGTTGTCCGATTGCTCTGGAAGGACTTCGAGAACTATATTGAATAAGTAGAGAGAGAGCGGGTAGCCTTGTCTAGTCCCTGATTTTAGTGGGAGTGCTTCAATTTTCTCTCTATTTAGTTTAATATTATCTAATGGTTTGATGTATATAGGTTTTACTATGTTTAGGTATGGGCTTTGAATTCCTGTTCTTTCCAGGACTTTTATCATGAAGGGGTGTTGAATTTTTATCATGAAGGGGTGTTGAATTGTCAAATGCTTTCTCAGTATCTAATGAAATGATCATGTAGTGTTTATCTTTCAGTTTCTTTATATAGTACTGTACAGATTTTATCACTTTTGCTCTGTAATACTGCTTGAGTTCAGGGATAGTGATTCCCTTGGAATTCCTTTTATTGTTGAGGATAGTTTTAGCTATCCTAGGTTTTTTATTATTCCAGATGAATTTGCAAACTGTTCTTTCTAAAACCAAAATCAACATCCTAGCTCTATTTCAGCTTTCCAATAATTATATTTCAGCATCTTTTAGATCCTTAAAACTTCTGTTCCATATTCATAGCTGTTTTCATTACAAAATTATTACATAGAACTTAATGTAGTTTACTTGCTATGTAATTTTTTTCAGGAAATCAAGGAGTTTCCTCTTTAGTCTGAAAACATGGTTTTCTTTTACAAATTTTATTGTTTCTCCTAGGCCCCGAAGGACACAATGATGGAAGTTCTTCAGCACCTCTGGGCTGCCACAATTTAGGAAAAACTACTACAGCTTTTATTGTATTTCACAGTGAAGAGAGGGCTCTTAACTTGTATAGATTGCTTCAGCAGTTTAATTAAGGAGCAGGAAATAGGGCACTTGCACCTTTCACCAAAGGCAGCATACAACTCTGGTGTGGAATGGGGGGGGGTGGCATTTGATTATTTTCATTGCAGACCCTAACTAATTCAATACAAACATGACACTTTCAAAGGATTCTCACTGGTAAATTTGGCATCCCTTTCTGTCTGATACTTGGTATGTGATTAGGAAAATGTCCCTTTCCTCCAAATTTTCAAGTTTTGTTGAATATAGGCTTTTTAGTAGGATCTGATGGTTTTTAGAATTTCCTCTGATTCTGTAGTTATGTCTCCCTTCTCATTTCTGATTTTGTTAATTTGGACACACTCTCTGTGTCCTTTGGTTAGTCTCGCTAAGGGTTTATCTATCTTGTTTTTCTCAAAGCACCAGCTTTTGGTTCTGTTTATTCTTCGTATAGTGCTTTTTATTTCTACTTGGTTGATTCTACTCCTCCTGGGTGTGTTTGCTTCTTTATGTTCTAGAGCTTTTAGGTGTGCAGTCAAACTGTTGATATATGTTCTTTCCTGTTTCTTTCTGCAGGCACTTAAAGCTATGAGCACAGCTTTCTTTGTGTCCCATAAATTTGGGTATGTTGTACCTTCATTTTCCTTAAATTCCAAGACATCTTTAATTTCTGTCTTTATTTCTTCCTTGACCAGATTATCATGGAGTAGAACATTGTTCAACTTCCATGTATATGTGGGCATTCTTTCCTTGTTATTGAGGACGAGCTTTAGCCCATGATGTTCTGATAAGATGCATGGTATTATTTCTATCTTTCTGTATGTGTTAAGGTCTGATTTATGAGCGATTATATAGTCAATTTTGGAGACAATATCATGGGTTGGTGAGAAGAAGGTATATCCTTTTGTTTTAGGATAGAATGTTCTATATATATCTGTTAAGTCCATTTGGTTCATGACTTCTCTTATTCTGCCTATGTCTCTGTTTAATGTCTGTTTCCATGATCTCGCCAATGTTGAGTGTGGGTGTTGAAATCTCCTATTATTGTGTGAGGTGCAATGTGTGCTTTGAGCTTTAGTAAGGTTTCTTTTATGTATGTAGGTGCCCTTGTATTTGGAGCATAGATATTTAGGATTGAGAGTTCATCTTGGTGGATTTTTTCCTTTGATGAAGATGAAGTGTCCTTCCTTATCTTTTTGATGACTTTTGGTTGAAAATCGATTTTATTTGATATTAGAATGGCTATTCCATCTTCCTTCTTCAGACCATTTGCTATGAAAATTGTTTTCCAAACTTTTTCTCTGAGGTAGTGTCTGTTTTTGTCTTTGAGGTGTGTTTCCTGTAGGCAACAGAAAGCTGGCTCCTCCTTGAGTATGTAATTTGTTATTCTGTGTCTTTTTTATTGGGGAATTGAGTCCATTGATGTTGAGAGAAATTAAGGACAGTGATTGTTGCTTCCTGTAATATTCATATTTGGATGTGAGTTTATGTTTGTGTGCTTGTCTTCTCTTTGTTTTATTGCAAGATGATTAGTTTCTTGCTTTTTCTAGAGTGTAGCTTGCCTCCTTGTGTTGGGCTTTACCATTTATTATCCTTTGTAGGCCTGGGTTTGTAGAAAGATATTGTGTAAATTTGGTTTTGTCATGGAATATCTTGGTTTCTCTACCTATGTTAATTAAGAGTTTGCTGGATATCATACCCTGTGCTGGCATTTGTGTTCTCTTAAGGTCTGTATGACATCTGTCCAGGATCTTCTGGTTTTCATAGTCTCTGGTGAGTAGTATGGTGTAATTCTGATAGGTCTGCCTTTATATGTTACTTGACCTTTTTCTCTTACTGATTTTAATATCTTTTCTTTGTTTTGTGCATTTGATATTGTGATTATTATCTGAACGGAGGAGTTTCTTCTGGTCCAATCTATTTGGAGTTCTGTAGGTTTCTTGCATGTTTATGGGCATCTCTTTCTTTAGGTTAGCGAAGTTTTCTTCTATTATTTTGTTGAAGATATTTATTGGTCCTTTGACCTGGGAATCTTCACTGTCTTCTATACCTATTTTCTTTAGGTTTGATCTGCTCATTGTGTCCTGGATTTCCAGTATGTTTTAGGCCAGTAGCTTTTTCCATTTTACATTATCTTTAACAGTTGTGTTGATGATTTCTATGGAATCTTCTGCTCCTGGGATTCTCTCTTCTATCTCTTGTTTTCTGTTGGTAATGCTTGCATCTACGGCTCCTTGTCTCTTCCTTTGGTTTTCTATATCCAGTTTTGTCTGCCTTTGTGCTTCTTTTTGCTTCAGTTTCTATTTTTAATTCCTTCACCTGTTTGATTGTGTTTTCCTGTAATTCTTTCACGGATTTTTGTGATTCCTCTCTACAGGCTTCTACTTGTTTATTTATGTTTTCCTGCATTTTTTCTAAGGGAGTTCTTCATGTATTTCTTGTAGTCCTTCATCATCATGATCAAATGTGATTTAAAATCTAGATATTTATTTTCTGGCATGTTTGGATATTCAGTGTTTGATTTGATGGGAGAATTGGGCTCTGATATTGCCATGTAGTATTGGTTTCTGTTGCTTGGGTTCCTGCGCTTGCCTCTTGCCATCAGGTTTTCTCTGATAAATAGCAGAACAAGGTAATTCTGCTATTTCTGACAGTGGCTAGACCGTCCTATAGGCCTGTGTGTCAGGAGTGCTGTAGACCTGGTTTCCTGTTTTCTTTCAGCTAGTTATGGGAACAGAGTGTTCTGCTTTCAGGCATGTAGTCTTTACTGTCTACTTGTCTTTAGCTGGTCCTGTGGGTGTGTGTCCTGAGTCCACCAGGCAGGTCACTTGGAGTAGAAAAGTTGGTCTTACCTCTGGCCTCAGGCTTGCAGTCGCTCCTCGGTGGTTGCCTTTCAACTTTCAGTGAGGGGTGAAAACAGAAGGGCCTGCTCTGCCTTTTCTCCCTTTGTACAGGGGCCCCAGATGGAGCTAGGTATTTTCCTCTTGAGTCAGAAATGTGGGTAGAGTGTAGTCTCCTCTGGCTTCCCAGGCATGTCTGCCCCTCTGAAGGTTTATCTCTCTCTCCCACAGGATTTGGCTGCAGGTTGCTGTTTGACTGAATCACTTCAGATCTGGGTGGTGTCTGGACCACAGGGGACTTTCAACTTGAGTGTCCCTGTCTTCCTGTTCCCAGAGGCCCTATACAGTTTCCTTTGTGCCAGGGATGTGGGCAAGGCTGTGACATACTAGGGGTCTCTCATGCCCTGCAGTCTCAGGAGTGCCCACCTGTCTTGGAGATGAGCTCCACTGGGTTTGGGGGCAGGGAGTTATGGGCTGGGTTCAGGGAGGTTTGGGTTCCAGCTAGAAATCTAAGCGTTGTATTCTTAAATTTGTTGTATAGGCACATTGCCTATATAAGAGTAAAAACATTAAACCCAAATTTTATACCAATGTAAGAAATTTATATCAATGAAAACCTTAAATCTGTCTCAAAAATAGATTCTGTACCAATGTAAGAAAAGATAATTTTAACTTTGCATCTATTATAAGATTTCTACCAAGTAAGATTATGGCTACACCATCAATTCCACCTTTTTCATCCCTGTTCAAAATTATTACCATACCTAAATTTCCTAGAATGACAAATATATCCAGAAATCCAAACTGAAGGAATCAGAATGACAACTCTCTGTTCCATATTCCTGCTGACTTGGGTTGATGAAATGTCTATAAAGGGGAGGGGAATGGTTGGTAAACTAGGACATTTGGTTAGGCCTTAAGAAAGGCAAGGTGATAATTGTTGCTCACTCACAATTATTTAGACAATATTTGGGCCTAAATTCTCACTGGATCCATCAGGAAGGTTGAGTGACACAAGATGGTTTGGAATCCATGACACTAGGAGTTCAGTAAGACACTTCACCATGTCTGAGGCTGAATCTCAACAAACCTGTACACACAGCATGGGTTTTGTCAGTCTATGTAGGGTGCACAGATTTGTTAAGAATGAAATTCTGCTCTTTATTTGAAAATGTGAAGTATACAAGTCATTTTTATGAGCAAGTTTTAATAATAACCAATCATAAGGATTCATTTATATCATGTGAAGGATGGCACAAAAAATCTTTACTTGCCTTGTTTGATTTTCACTTTTTCTAGTTCTTCAAGCCTTCTCTTCCTGTCATATCTGATCCATATAACACTGGAAGGGGTCCAGAGCCTATTCACCTTTTCAATGAATACAAACTCCAAGCTTTTCTCCCAAATTTGTATGTTCTTTAGCTAATAACCAGAAAAACTTTTAGTTTGATCACCCTTCAGAGGAATAATAAAATAAACACAAAACTCAAAATCACATCCATTTTGATAATTAAAACAATTCAAAACGAATAAAGTAAACTAAACACATACTGTGTGAGCCTATTTTAAAACTTTGTCTAATTGGTCATGCTAGGATATTTAACCCAGAATTCCAGTGGACCCCACATTCGAAGAAACTGACTTATCCTGGAAGACTGCAAGACTTCCCTAAAGTATTACCTTTTGCTTAAAGTATCATGCTCTTCTTAGGACTTTTTCCTAATCTGTTATGCCAAGACATTTAACCCAGAATTCCCCTGGAACCCACATTCAAGGAAACTGAGTTATCCTGAAAGATGTTTTCAAAACTTTCCTAGAACATGTTATATTCACACATTTTTTCCTGTATCTTCTGTTGGAGGCAGCAGCCCTTCCTCTCTGCCTAAGCACAGCTCAGTCTGTCCATGCATAGCAGAGACTTTCAGTGCAACTGGGCTGAAACTCCCTGCATTACTTGCGAAAAGTGGGAAGAATTCTCCACATAGCTTCGTGCAAAATCTGTATTCTCCTCTATCTTTAATAGCAATTAAAGCAAACTTATAGGAAGCAGGCAGATTTTATGGTTTGGCTCTCTATCTCAGAGGAGCTATCCTGTTTCTTCTTAGCAGGGGAACCCAGAACCTGTGAGCTGAGTCTGCCCCTGTGTTTCATTGTTTAAGATTCCTGTCAACTCTTTACTCATCTGCTAGACTTGAATCACTGTGTACGATCGATCAGATAATGCTAAATTAATGGTGGATACTTGCCTACCCAATTGCACATCATCTGTTTTGTGAAATTTTACGTTCTTATCCTTTTTGCCTTTCACAAGTGATAGGCTCTTACTGTCTTTACTGACAAAATCAAGAAACAATTAAGGAACCAGACTTTAGTTATCAGTTTCATCCACCTATAAGTAGAAGCTTACCAAATTATATGCAAACATGAAGCCAATCTAAATAAAATTGCCAAATTATGGGGTTCCAAATGGCGATATCATGTCAACAAATAAAGCTTCTTGTACTAAGTTGGATAACATCTAATTCAGTTGATGGTCAAAGTAGTCTTATTGGAATCACCAAACAAATCACACAGTTGCCAAGACTTCAATATTCACTCAAAATTGATTTAAATGATTATAGGTTTAAAATTTTTAAAAAGCCTATATACATATCTAGAATAATGTATATTAAGTAGCAGGAAGGGTTACTTTTACAATTAGTTAAGAAGTTCTGACTTTGTTTTTAATTTGTCCTAAAGCTGAATTCCAACAAATCAAAGGGCAATACTTGAATCTGGAGTGTAACACTTGTGGCAGTAGTTCAAGTTTCCAATGCTTAATAAAGTTGATAGTGACAGACAGAGGTCTGACAAAAATGGTGGTTGAAAAGTACTCGAATTCTTGGAAAACATACATTGTGAAAAGTTAGAGGAACCAGTTTGCATTCCAGTCAAGAGGAACTTAGTACACATTTTTCCACATTTATGCCATTTTTACAATCTTCTGTTGTAGAAATTTTTAAGCCAGACCCAGTTTCTTCAATGCCTTTCCCCTTTTACTTCCTGGATAATACAGACACACACACACACACACACACACACACACACACACACACACACACACAACCTCTGTATATCCAATAAACTTTAAACAGGAGGAGAGTGAGACAGATAACTATGCTCTATGCTATTTGAATATACTTTCCTATCAATAACCCAAAATTACTTACTACTTACTATGTTTCATCTGGACTACTCTTAACTCCAATTGGTCATCTTGCAGGGTCATCCTTTTATTGCCCACCTAATGGATAGTGGCTTCTCTTTCCTCTTCACTATCTTCTCTTTGGGGTCACTTCCAAACCCAAGAAATCGTAACACCACCTATGTCCCTTCTAACCAGTTATTGGTTATGGACCTTTTTATTTAACAATCAGAATGAAATTAGGGACAGTGTCACAGGTCAGAAAGGCAAAAGTTAACAATCACTTTAGTTTTTGTTTATTCTAGCCATTCTGAGTTCAGTATGAGTAATTACTTGGTCTTTCACAGATTGTTGGAAAACAAAATATAAAGGAGTACAAGTATATCTTTATTTTTTATATTTGAAGTTGTATTTTAGCTACAAATCTTCCTTCCATATCCTTTCTACAACCTTCTCTGATCTTTTATTGCCTGGCATATATATATATATATATATATATTCTAAATGAATACATGTTTTGGTGCATATAATATTATGTATATGTATGTTTTCAGGGCTGACTGCAAATACATTGGCCAAAATTCTTGAGGTATTTCCTCCTTTGCCTATTATAAAGCATAATCTTTAAAATGCAATTATGTTCTTTCATTTATGAAGGACTCATGGTGGCTTGGGTTTTGCACTTATTTTCTTTTTAAAAATATCTGTGCTGGTTCTTAATAAAATAACATGTTAGAAGAAACATCTCTGAGGAGATAAGTGCATTTTCTCTAATTTTTATTCAGTTCAGGGACTGCTATTCTTTTATGGTAGTGGGTTTTAGCATTGTTTTCAGCTAACAGGGAGATTAACATTTTCTAAGAAATGTGAAAAATGGTTGTCACTGGCTGTGGGACACATCTCTGCAGGTGCCATTAGATATAAAGCTGAAGGGCCTTTTTCTTCCTTACTTGTAATTGCTACATGCATTTAAACATACACACATACATACACCCATACATACATACATACATACATACATACATACATACATTCATACATACATGCAAACACATTACAAAATCCATTTAATTTTGCTTGTAAGTTGATATGTTCAGGGCTCCTTATTTTGAATTGGAGAATTCATGTGAGAAAATATCTTTGAAAGAAGCTTACTCCTGGCCTCTTAGTAACCTGTAAATAAGATGAAGTCCTTCATCAAAAAATAAAGCCATTTGCCCTATCTGAGTAGGCAAGTCAACAGTGTTAGCACTATAGTGGTCTTTTGAGACAAACATATGCAAATTCAAATGCAACTCTTTCACCTTTTCTAGAGTGACTCCATCTAGCAGCATTGGGCCTCTGGTTTTTATAATCTTATTTTTACATCTCTCTTCCATGATCAATCCTGAGCACTAGGTGTGTTACAGATTTATCAGTAGTTTTTGGACTCTCCATAGTCTATTAATTCCTCTACATTTTGACAATTTGAGTAACCATATGTACTTGCTTAGATTTACATTATTCAATATCAAATCTTCTGCTGAGAGGACCTCAAGTCTAACATCCACTGCTTCATCAATATTTTCTGAGCTCTGCCTAATGTTTGGCTGTAGGTCTCTGCATGTTTCCAACAGTCACTGAATGAATGCTTTCTGATGATAATTGAGTGAAGCACCAATCATATTTCTCTTTCTTAGTCTGGATTAACTCATTGAGAATAATATTTTTCATTTTCATCCATTTGACTGCAAATTTCATGATATTGTTTTCTTTAGTAACTGAGTAATAATCCTTCGTGTAACTACCACATTTCCTCAATCAGTTCTTTGGTTGAGGGACATCTAGGTTGTTTACAGCTTCTGGATAGCACGACTGAAGCTGTTATGAACACAATTGGGCAGGATAGAATGTCCTTTGGCTACATACTCAGGTTTAGTATAGCTGAGTTAAATTGATTCCCAAATTTATGGGAAATTTTCATATTGATTTCCAATGTCTCTGTACAGTTTGAAGTTCCACCATAAATGGAGGGATGTTCCTTTTGCTCTTCATCTTTGTCAACATGAGTATGTATGTATGTATGCATGTATTTATTTATTTAATTTATGTGAGTATACTGTCCCTGTGATTATAGATATAGACATAGATGTGGATATGAACCTGGATGTGGACATAGCTGTGGATAGAATTATAAATTCCTGTCTTACTTTTGCTGTGGCAAACACCTAATATCTTTATCCTGAATGAGATAGGGTTTCGTTTTGTCTTAGAGTTTCAGGGGCTCATCATATGGTTGATTAGCTCCTTTGTACTACTACAATGTTCATCCTTACATTATAGGAGAAGATGGTAGATAGAAGTTCCTTATTTAATTGTGGGTATGGAGTAGAAACAGGAATGCATGTTTGCTAAGTTCTGCTTTCAGAGAAAAAGACATATTGCTATCCCCAACTCCTCTTGGCTTAGATTTTTCAAAAGAATCTTTAATAAGCATTCTTGAATGCTTTAACCTCCCTTCTAACCTAACTATCAGAGGTAGAGTAAAAGATACGTTGTTTAGAAAATGGGGTTGTGGACCTGCTTAGAGGTAATTCTTTGTGAGCCATTCCATTTTTTCATTTTTAAGATATCAGCAGTTTGATCTAAAACATCGAACATAAATCAGTAGCTGCAATCCAGTCTAATAGGAAAAGACCAAATCTGAATCAGTAGCAGTGATTTACCCCAAAGAAACCTCAAGTCTTCACCAAATTTGGCAGAAATTTGCCAAATTTTTTGGAAGTGGAAAAATGCTGTTGGAATTCCAAGAGAAATTCTCAGGTGCATTCCTCTTTATGAAGTCACAGCAAACAAAGATCAGTGAAAACTACAAGGCAAAGCAATGTGAGAGAATTTTCAGTGAAGACAAGTGAAGTGTTGCATGTCAATCTAAGAGAGTTGTCCACTGTTTGACATTATACTTACACTCATTTCAAAAATCAAGTGTCCTCCCAAGCATCTGTTCCAGCTAAATATCTCATGCCCTTTCAGAAGACAGCTTCTAGAGAAACATCCCATGTCTCTTCTCAGCAAAAAATCTTTTTACGTATCTGCTTTAACAAAACCACACTTTTATGAGACAGCTTCCAGAGAAACATTACATGGCACAACTGAATCTCCAAACAAACCAAAAATTTTCACTTCAACCTTCTAATATTAATAATCTCTCAAAATACAAATTTAGAAAGACTTCAGAATCAAGGTGCAACATCTATGCTGTAAAGATTCCTAATAATAAAATTATTAGTAATAAAATTCCTATAACTAATAAAGAAATGTGTTATAGTTTTAGAACTTATAATCCATCAGTTGTCTACTTGATATTGGAATGTGGGAACCAGGTCAGTAGCAGTAGGGAAACAGTGGCAAAAAAGAATGCCCATTGCAACTTTAGGAATAGAGAAAAAATGGAACACAAAACTACAGTACCTGTAAAAGCCATGCCTCAAGCCACTGAAGACCTCCCACCTCTCTCCTCCTAAAGGTCTCACAATGTCCTACTAAATCTATTCTATGGATCAAGCTACTAAAATATATGGACCACTAGAGAACATATCCAAACAATTTCACTTCTATTCTCCATTCGTAAATTTCTTACTTCTTTCCTTGAACTCAAGAGGAATTCCGAGGCCAAAATTTACAGAAGTTCAGTCTTGAGAATAAGTTATATCACCAAGAAAAAAAACTTTCTTGGGGTAAGTATTTAAGAATGTTTCAAGAGCTGAAATAGAACAAGTGGCTGGGGAAGAGTACTGAATGAATCTGAACCTGAAACTACAGTCCTATATCCATTATGCAAATGGGGAATTTAATTTAAGTAGTAATAAAGATTTTTAAAAGTTCTGTTTCTCTGTGTGTACAATGATACACACACACACACACAAACACACACACACACAGAGAGAGAGAGAGAGAGAGAGAGAGAGAGAGAGAGAGAGAGAGAGAGAGAGATTTGTATATATACAAAACATAAATATGTGACCTTCCATGCTACCACATAAGGACATTTTTAGAACATAAAAATTTAACACTGGAAATCTTGGCAAAGTCTTTGCGTCTTTGCAGTAATAGAAAGATAATACCATATTTATGAGAATGTAAAGACACATACTAAGTTTTGACTGTAGTCAACTAACTGTTATTCTTGCTTTTCATCATAGTTGTATTGAAAATCTTGGATATAAGTAAATTGCACAGCTGACTGTGACTATGTCTTATAAAATCAGATGTCATTTTGGAAACCAAAAAGGCATAATGAAAAGTTTTATTTTCTTTTACAGTGTTGACCATTATTATTCATCATAAGCCTGCAAAGGGGCGGTTAATTCGGAGTGATTTGATACATTTTTCCTTCTGAAGTTCAGTTATTACAAAAAGACTGGTAGCATACAATAGTTAAAATAAAGAATCTATGGTGGAGCTTAAACGGGGTTAGTAACTTAATAGAGAGCATGAGTTTAACATATGTCAGAGAATGATTTCAAGTACCAATTCCATAAAAGAAGGAAGGAAAGAGTAAATTAAAAGAATAGTAAGAGGAGAAATCTCAAATTGAATATCCAAGATTTAAGTTGGAGCTTCTTTTGTTAATAAGGTAGGGTATAGTAGGCAATTTCATTTACTGGTTCATATCTTATCCATCCAAGGAACAGAATAATAGGAAAATAGGGAAATCTACTGTAGAAAGATATGGAGCAGATTTGACAAGTGCGGAACAGAAGATACTAAATTCATCTGAGTTCATTTAGGAATGGCCAAGTCCTCTGTGCAAATGTAGTGATAATGCTTTTAAAAAGTTGGATGCTGGCTTTCTATGACGTAACTGGGTATTCTAAGGGCTTCCAGAACCAAATATGAAGCCATTGATTTGGATTTATGGCAAGACTATGCACAAGAAGTGCATCAGGATAGGCCTTCACTGTGTATAAGTCTACATGTCATAATGTATGATTTGAGCTTTAGTAAGATTTTTTTATGAACTTAGGTGCCCTTGCATTTGGAACATAGATATTTATGATTGAGAGTTCATTTGGGGGATTTTTCCTTTGATTAATATGAAGTGTCCTTCCTTATATTTTTTGATGACTTTTGGTTGAAAATTGATTTATTTCGATATTGGAATGGCTATACCAGATAGTTTCTTTGGACCATTTGCTTTTCTTGGGTGTTATTTACCTCCTTCTATTGGGATTTTCCTTCATTACCTTTTGTTCGGCTAGATTTGGAAAAAGGTTTTGTTTAAATTTGGTTTTGACATGTCTCTATCTATGTTAATTGAGAGTTTTGCTGGATATAGTAGCATTTGTGTTCTCTTACGGTATGACATCTGCCTAGGATCTTCTGGCTTTCATAGACTCTGGTGAGAAGTCTGATGTAATTCTCATAGGTCTGCCTTTATATGTTACTTAACCTTTTCCCCTTACTTCTTTTTTTTTTTTTTATTAACTTGAGTATTTCTTATATACATTTCGAGTGTTATCCCCTTTCCTGGTTTCCGAGCAAACATCCCCCTCCCCCCTCCCCTTCCTTATGGGTGTTCCCCTCCCAACCCTCCCCCCATTGCCGCCCTCCCCCCAACAGTCTAGTTCACTGGGGGTTCAGTCTTAGCAGGACCCAGGGCTTCCCCTTCCACTGGTGCTCTTACTAGGATATTCATTGCTACCTATGAGGTCAGAGTCCAGGGTCAGTCCATGTATAGTCTTTAGGTAGTGGCTTAGTCCCTGGAAGCTCTGGTTGCTTGACATTGTTGTACATATGGGGTCTCGAGCCCCTTCAAGCTCTTCCAGTTCTTTCTCTGATTCCTTCAACCGGGGTCCTATTCTCAGTTCAGTGGTTTGCTGCTGGCATTCGCCTCTGTATTTGCTGTAGTCTGGCTGTGTCTCTCAGGAGCGATCTACATTCGGCTCCTGTCGGTCTGCACTTCTTTGCTTCATCCATCTTGTCTAATTGGGTGGCTGTATATGTATGGGCCACATGTGGGGCAGGCTCTGAATGGGTGTTCCTTCAGTCTCTGTTTTAATCTTTGCCTCTCCCTTCCCTGCCAAGGTTATTCTTTTTCCTCATTTAAAGAAGGAGTGAAGCATTCACATTTTGATCATCCGTCTTGAGTTTCGTTTATTCTAGGGATCTAGGGTAATTCAAGCATTTGGGCTAATAGCCACTTATCAATGAGTGCATACCATGTATGTCTTTCTGTGATTGGATTAGCTCACTCAGGATGATATTTTCCAGTTCCAACCATTTGCCTACGAATTTCATAAACTCGTTGTTTTTGATAGCTGAGTAATATTCCATTGTGTAGATGTACCACGTTTTCTGTATCCATTCCTCTGCTGAAGGGCATCTGGGTTCTTTCCAGTTTCTGGTTATTATAAATAAGGCTGCAATGAACATAGTGGAGCACGTGTCTCTTTTATATGTTGAGGCATCTTTTGGGTATATGCCCAAGAGAGGTATAGCTGGATCCTCAGGCAGTTCAATGTCCAATTTTCTGAGGAACCTCCAGACTGATTTCCAGAATGGTTTAACCAGTCTGCAATCCCACCAACAATGGAGGAGTGTTCCTCTTCTCCACATCCTCGCCAGCATCTGCTGTCACCTGAGTTTTTGATCTTAGCCATTCTCACTGGTGTGAGGTGAAATCTCAGGGTTGTTTTGATTTGCATTTCCCTTATGACTAAAGATGTTGAACATTTCTTTAGATGTTTCTCAGCCATTCGGCATTCCTCAGCTGTGAATTCTTTGTTTAGCTTTGAACCCCATTTTTTAATAGGGTTATTTGTTTCCCTGCGGTCTAACTTCTTGAGTTCTTTGTATATTTTGGATATAAGGCCTCTATCTGTTGTAGGATTGGTAAAGATCTTTTCCCAATCTGTTGGTTGCCGTTTTGTCCTAACCACAGTGTCCTTTGCCTTACAGAAGCTTTGCAGTTTTATGAGATCCCATTTGTCGATTCTTGATCTTAGAGCGTAAGCCATTGGTGTTTTGTTCAGGAAATGTTTTCCAGTGCCCATGTGTTCCAGATGCTTCCCTAGTTTTTCTTCTATTAGTTTGAGCGTGTCTGGTTTGATGTGGAGGTCCTTGATCCACTTGGACTTAAGCTTTGTATAGGGTGATAAGCATGGATCGATCTGCATTCTTCTACATGTTGACCTCCAGTTGAACCAGCACCATTTGCTGAAAATGCTATCTTTTTTCCATTGGATGGTTTTGGCTTCTTTGTCAAAAATCAAGTGACCATAGGTGCGTGGGTTCATTTCTGGGTCTTCAATTCTATTCCATTGGTCTATCTGTCTGTCTCCGTACCAATAACATGCAGTTTTTATCACTATTCCTCTGTAATACTGCTTGAGTTCAGGGATAGTGATTCCCCCTGAAGGCCTTTTATTGTTGAGGATAGTTTTAGCTATCCTGGGTTTTTTGTTGTTCCAGATGAATTTGCAAATTGTTCTGTCTAACTCTTTGAAGAATTGGAATGGTATTTTGATGGGGATTGCATTGAATCTGTAGATTGCTTTTGATAAAATGGACATTTTTACTATATTAATCCTGCTAATCCATGAGCATGGGAGATCTTTCCATCTTCTGAGGTCTTCTTCAATTTCTTTCCTCAGTGTCTTGAAATTCTTATTGTACAGATCTTTTACTTGCTTGGTTAAAGTCACACCGAGGTACTTTATATTATTTGGGTCTATTATGAAGGGTGTCGTTTCCCTAATTTCTTTCTCGGCTTGTTTTTCTTTTGTATAGAGGAAGGAAACTGATTTATTTGAGTTAATTTTATACCCTGCCACTTTGCTGAAGTTGTTTATCAGCTTTAGTAGTTCTCTGGTGGAACTTTTGGGATCACTTAAATATACTATCATATCATCTGCAAATAGTGATATTTTGACCTCTTCTTTTCCGATCTGTATCCCCTTGATCTCCTTTTGTTGTCTGATTGCTCTGGCTAGAACTTAAAGAACTATATTGAATAAGTAGGGGGAGAGTGGGCAGCCTTGTCTAGTCCCTGATTTTAGTGGGATTGCTTCAAGTTTTTCTCCATTTAGTTTAATGTTAGCAACTGGTTTGCTGTATATGGCTTTTACTATGTTTAGGTATGGGCCTTGAATTCCTATTCTTTCCAGGACTTTTATCATGAAGGGGTGTTGAATTTTGTCAAATGCTTTCTCAGCATCTAATGAAATGATCATGTGGTTCGGTTCTTTCAGTTTGTTTATATAATGGATCACGTTGATGGTTTTCCGTATATTAAACCATCCCTGCATGCCTGGGATGAAGCCTACTTGATCATGGTGGATGATTGTTTTGATGTGCTCTTGGATTCGGTTTCCCAGAATTTTATTGAGTATTTTTGTGTCGATATTCATAAGGGAAATTGGTCTGAAGTTCTCTTTCTTTGTTGTGTCTTTGTGTGGTTTAGGTATAAGAGTAATTGTGGCTTCGTAGAAGGTATTCGGTAGTGATCCATCTGTTTCAATTTTGTGGAATAGTTTGGATAATATTGGTATGAGGTCTTCTATGAAGGTTTGATAGAATTCTGCACTAAACCCGTCTGGACCTGGGCTCTTTTTGGTTGGGAGACCTTTAATGACTGCTTCTATTTCCTTAGGAGTTATGGGGTTTTTTAACTGGTTTATCTGTTCCTGATTTAACTTCGATACCTGCTATCTGTCTAGGAAATTGTCCATTTCCTGAAGATTTTCAAGTTTTGTTGAATATAGGTTTTTATAGTAAGATCTGATGATTTTTTGAATTTCCTCTGAATCTGTAGTTATGTCTCCCTTTTCATTTCTGATTTTGTTAATTTGGACGCACTCTCTGTGTCCTCTCGTTAGTCTGGCTAAAGGTTTATCTATCTTATTGATTTTCTCAAAGAACCTACTTTTGGTTCTGTTGATTCTTTCTATGGTCCTTTTTGTTTCTACTTGGTTGATTTCAGCTCTGAGTTTGATTATTTCCTGCCTTCTACTCCTCCTGGGTGTATTTGCTACTTTTTGTTCTAGAACTTTTAGGTGTGCTGTCAAGCTGATGACATATGCTCTTTCCTCTTTCTTTCTGCAGGCACTCAGCGCTATGAGTTTTCCTCTTAGCACAGCTTTCATTGTGTGCCATAAGTTTGGGTATGTTGTACCTTCATTTTCATTAAATTCTAAAAAGTTTTTAATTTCTTTCTTTATTTCTTCCTTGACCAGGTTATCATTGAGTAGAGCATTGTTTAATTTCCACGTATATGTGGGCATTCTTACCTTATTGTTATTGAAGACCAGTTTAGCATGTATGGGATTATTTCTATCTTTCTGTACTTGTTGAGACCTGTTTTTTGACCAATTATATGGTCAATTTAGGAGAAAGTACCATGAGGAGCTGAGAAGAAGGTATATCCTTTTGCTTTAGGATAGAATGTTCTATAAACGTCCGTTAAGTGAATTTGGCTCATGACTTCTCTAAGTCTGTCGACATCTCTGTTTAATTTCTGTTTCCATGATCTGTCCATTGATGAGAGTGGGGTGTTGAAATCTCCCACTATTATTGTGTGAGGTGCAATGTGTGTTTTGAGCTTTAGTAAGGTTTCTTTTACGTATGTAGGAGCCCTTGTATTTGGGGAATAGATATTTAGGATTGAGAGTTCATCTTGGTGGATTTTTCCTTTGATGAATATGAAGTGTCCTTCCTTATCTTTTTTGATGACTTTTAGTTGAAAATTGATTTTATTTGATATTAGAATGGCTACTCCAGGTTGCTTCTTCTGACCATTTGCTTGGAAAGTTGTTTTCCAGCCTTTCACTCTGAGGTAGTGTCTGTCTTTGTCTCTGAGGTGTGTTTCCTGTAGGCAGTAGAATGCAGGGTCCTCGTTGCGTATCCAGTTTGTTAATCTATTTCTTTTTATTGGGGAGTTGAGGCCATTGATGTTGAGAGATGTTAAGGAATAGTGATTATTGCTTCCCGTTATATTCATATTTGGATGTGAGGTTATGTTTGTGTGCTTTCATTCTCTTTGTTTTGTTGCCAAGACGATTAGTTTCTTGCTTCTTCTAGGGTATAGCTTGCCTCCTTATGTTGGGCTTTACCATTTATTATCCTTTGTAGTGCTGGATTTGTAGAAAGATATTGTGTAAATTTGGTTTTGTCATGGAATATCTTGGTTTCTCCATCTATGTTATTGAGAGTTTTGCAGGATACAGTAACCTGGGCTGGCATTTGTGTTCTCTTAGGGTCTGTATGACATCAGTCCAGGATCTTCTGGCCTTCATATTTTCTGGCGAGAAGTCTGGTGTGATTCTGATAGGCCTGCCTTTATATGTTACTTGACTTTTTTCCCTTACTGCTTTTAATATTCTTTCTTTGTTTTGTGCGTTTGGTGTTTTGACAATTATGTGACGGGAGGTGTTCCTTTTCTGGTCCAATCTATTTGGAGTTCTGTAGGCTTCTTGTATGTCTATGGTATCTCTTTTTTTAGGTTAGGGAAGTTTTCTTCTATGATTTTGTTGAAGATATTTACTGGTCCTTTGAGCTGGGAGTCTTCACTCTCTTCTATACCTATTATCCTTAGGTTTGATCTTCTCATTGAGTCCTGGATTTCCTGTATGTTTTGGACCAGTAGCTTTTTCCGCTTTACATTATCTTTGACAGTTGAGTCAATGATTTCTATGGAATCTTCTGCTCCTGAGATTCTCTCTTCCATCTCTTGTATTCTGTTGGTGAAGCTTGTATCTACAGCTCCTTGTCTCTTCTTTTGGTTTTCTATATCCAGGGTTGTTTCCTTGTTTTCTTTCTTGATTGCTTCTATTTCCATTTTTAATTCCTTCAACTGTTTGATTGTGTTTTCCTGGAATTCTTTCAGGGATTTTTGCGATTCCTCTCTGTAGGCTTCTACTTGTTTATTAATGTTTTCCTGTGTTTCCCTAAGGGAGTTCTTCACGTCTTTCTTGAAGTCCTCCAGCATCATGATCAAATATGATTTTGAAACTAGATCTTGCTTTTCTGGTGTGTTTGGATATTCCATGTTTGTTTTGGTGGGAGAATTGGGCTCCGAAGATGCCATGTAGTCTTGGTTTCTGTTGCTTGGGTTCCTGCGCTTGCCTCTCGCCATCAGATTATCTCTAGTGTTACTTTGTTCTGCTATTTCTGACAGTGGCTAGACTGTCCTATAAGCCTGTGTGTGAGGAGTGCTGTAGACCTTTCAGTCAGTTATGGGGACAGAGTGTTCTGCTTTCGGGTGTGTAGTTTTTCCTCTCTACTGGTCTTCAGCTGTTCCTGTGGGTCTGTGTCTTGAGTTCACCAGGCAGCTTACTTGCAGCAGAAAAGTTGGTCTTACCTGTGGTTCCCAGGCTCAAGTTCGCTCGTGGGGTGCTGCCCACGGGCTCTCTGCAGCGGCAGCAACCAGGAAGATATGCGCCGCCCCTTCCGGGAGCTTCAGTGCACCAGGGTTCCAGATGGCCTTTGGTGTTTTCCTCTGGCGTCCGAGATATGTTTGCAGAGAGCAGTCTCTTCTGGTTTCCCAGGCTTGTATGCCTCTCTGAAGGTTTAGCTCTCCCTCCCATGGGATTTGGGTGCAGAGAACTATTTATCTGGTCTGTTTCCTTCAGGTTCCGTCGGTGTCTCAGGCAGGGGTCCTGCCGCTCCTGGGCCCTCCCCCACGGGAGCCCAGAGGCCTTATACAGATTGCTCTTGGGCCAGGGATGTGGGCAGGGGTGGGCAGTGTTGGTGGTCTCTTCCGCTCTGCAGCCTCAGGAGTGCCCACCTGACCAGGCGATTGGGTCTCTCTCTCACCTCCCCTTACTTCTTTTAATATTCTGCATTCTGTAATTTGGTGTATTGACAATTATTTGACAGGAGGAATTTCTTTTCTGATCCAATCTATTTGGAGTTCTGTCGGCTTCTTTTATGTTCATGGACATCTCTTTCTTTAGGTTAGGGAAGTTTTCTTTTATAATTTTGTTGAAGGTATTTACTGGCCCTATTATTTGGGATTCTTTGCTCTCTTCTATACCTATTATCCTTAGATTTGATCTACTCATTGTGTCCTGGGTTTTCTGAATGTTTTAGGCTAGGAGCTTTTTCCATTTTACACTATATTTGATGGTTGTTTTGATGTTTTCTATGGTATCTTCTGCCCCTGAGATTCTCTTGTCTATCTCTTGTATTCTGTAGGTGATGCTTACATCTATGTCTCCTGATCTCTTTCCTAGGTTTTCTGTCTCCAGGGTCATCTCCCTGTGTGGTTTCTTTATTGTTTCTATTTCCATTTTTCAATCCATGGTTTTGTTTAATTCCTTCACTGGTTTGGTTGTGTTTTCCTGTAATTCTTTAAGGGATTTTTTGGGTTTCCTCCTTAAGGGCTTCTACTTGCTTACCTGTGTTGTCCTGTATTTCTTGAAGGGAGTAATTTATGTCCTTAAAGTCTTCCATCACCACCACCACCACCACCACCACCACCACCACCACCACCACCACCATCATCATCATCATCATCATCATAAAATGATGATTTTAAATCTAGATCTTGTTTTTCTGGTGTGTTTGAATAACTAGTATTTGCTTTGGTGGGATAACTGGGCTCTGATGATGCCAAGTAGTCTAGGTATCTGTTCCTTAGGTTCCTGTGCTTGCCTCTTGCCATTATGTTGACTCTCGTATTAGCTTGTTTTACTGTCTGTGACAGTGACTTGACCCTCCTGTAGGCCTGTGTGTCATCACTCCTGTAGACCTATTTTCTTTCAGCTGGATCTGGGAACAGAGAGCTCTGCTCTCAGGTGTGTAGGCACACCTGGCACCTGGCTTTCAGCTCTTGGTACAGGCAGAAACCTGAACAGTCCTTCCCCTGCCTGCTTCTTGCTCCCTGTGCCCAGGAGGCACAGATGGGACTAGGTGATTTGCTCTTCAGTCAGGAATATGGGCAGAAAGTATTTTTCTCCTCTGATGTTTGTAGATATGTTATAGAGGAAATATATGCAGGACATATGTGAATATCTCAATGTGATAATCAGAATGTGACTATATTAGTTAAAACATCTTTAAGGAGAAAATTGAGGTCAATTAAGATCATTAGGGTAGATGTCAATCAAAGATGATTACTTTGCTGAAAGAAGTGAAGAATACACATGCTATGGAAGATCTTGTATGAAGAATAAAATGAGAAAATGTAATCAACAACTAAAGAGAGTAGATGTTTTTATCTTGACTGTAGGCTCCTAAGATCCAGAATTATGAATAAATTAATACCTGCTGTTTTATGGCAGTTTTAGCCATGGGACAGGACATTAGCAAGAAAGAAATGCTCAAACTCTCTGGACAATACCTAATACTCTGCTCAGCTTCACTGCTCAGGACAGCAACGCTAGGGCTCTGCCATAATAACCAGTTCAGTTCAGAGGTAGTTCCTAATAGATGCTTAGAGAAAGTAATGGAACCAGTTCTTTGAAATGAGCCCATTTAGCAGCCATTTATTCATATACTCTATAAGACTTCACAAAACAAGTGTAGCATTAATAGTCAGGTGAGATTACAGAGTTGCTTCAGTTCTGGATTCCATTGTTGTGAAGAAACACCACGACCAAAAGTAATTTTAGGAAGGAAAATATTAATTTGAGTCTTGTTTACAGTTTTATAGTTTCAGTTCATTTTCATCATAGCAAGAATGGCAGAGAGGCATGGTACTGGAAAAGAAGCCAAGACATTTACATCTTGATCCCCAGGCAACCAGGAGGATACTGTCTCATGCAGTGGGTGGAGCTTAAGAATAGGATATCTAAGCCCATACCCACAGTGACATGCATCCTCCAACAAGGCCACACCTATTCCAAAAAGGTCACACCTCCTAATAATGTCACTTCCTGTAGACTAAGCATTCTAAGACATGAGTCTATGGATTTCAAATGCATTCAAACAACTGCAAGAATAATACTGATGCATTGATTACTTTTTTTATTGCTGTTATAAACACAATGAACAAGTCAAAATATACTATAGTGACTTATCCTTCCAAAGATTTGGTTTCCATGATGATGGACCAAAGACATAGCAGCAGGAACAACTAAGTGCTCACACGCTAGAGCTTTATGCATGAGGCAGACAACATCCTGGAATGCAATGTCTCTTTAGAAACCTAAAGCCCACTCCCAGTGACACACCTTCTAACCCTTCTCAAATAGTCCCACAAGATGCAACCAATTACTTAAACATTAAACATTAATATTAAATATTAAAAGTTATCCCACAGGGACCATTCTTATTCAAACTATCACAACTGAGGTAGAAATAGGACATAGCGCTTCCTGAGGGTGATTATCATATTCATTTCCAAACTCTTATCCATCAAAAGCCTCTGTTCTATTCCCACTGCAGAGATCTGGGAATGTTGGGGGATAGATCTCACCTAGCAACAAGGTTCCAGACAAAAAGGTGGGAATTATCTTAGATTGGATCATGGCCAAATAGGTGAGCAGTTAGTATAGTTTGGCAATTTTAAGTGGAAAGATCGGATTCCAAAGTGGTAGGATACCTTTCTTAAAAACAAAATTCAGAAGTGAATAAAACAAACAGGCATGAAAACAGCAGCATTCATTTCTTTATTCTTCCTAACTGTGTGAATCCTATGTGACCGTATGTCTCAAGCTCTTTTTATTGTCCTTTCTATAAAATGTAATATATCTTCCCCTGTGAATTAATGTAAAGAAATTCTTTTTTAAAATTACTTGTATCAGGATATTTTATCATACCAACAAGGAAGGTCTCTAAGATAGAAATCATACTTCCATTGGTCTGAACCACATTTTGTCCTGAAGTCTAACACTGTGCTTTCTGGTTTTTAAATTTCTAGATCCTTATCTTGATGGAGGAACTATTTTATCACAGACTTATATTCAAGTTCCACATTTAAGCTTATTATCTTTAAAAGAGGGTAACTTCAGTTTATTTTATGAATATAAGTCCCTTACATTTGAGCATAGATAATCAGGATTGAGAGTTCATCCTGGTGGTTTTTCTTTTGATGAATATGAACTGGCCTTCCTTATATTTTTTGATACCTTTTGGTTGAGAGTCAACTTTATTCAATATTACAGTGGCTACTCAAGTTTATTTCTTGGTACCATTTGCTGGAAAACTGTTTTCTAGCCTTTTATTCTGAGGTATTCTTTGTCTTTGTCCCTAGGTGTGTTTCTTTTAAACAACAAAATTTTGGGTCCTCTTTATGTATCCAGTCTGCTAGTATAGGTCTTTTTATTGGGGATTTGAATCCTTTGACATTAAGAGATATTAAGGAATAGTGAATGTTGTTTCCTGTTATTTCTGTTGTTAGAACTGGAATTATGATTTTGCATCTTTCTTGCTTTTTCTACAGTGTAGTTTCCCTCCTTGCTTTGGAGTTTTCCATTTATTATCCTTTGTAGGGCTGGATTTGTGGAAAGATGTTGTGAAAATTGAGTTTTTTTCTTGAAATATCTTGGTTTCTCCATCTATGTTATTTGAGAGTTTTAGTTTTACTAGATATAGTAATCTCAGCTGGCATTTGCATTCTCTTGTGGTCTATATGACATCTTCCCAGGATCTTCTGGCTTTCGTTGCCTGTGGTGAGAAATCTGGTATAATTCTGATAGGTTCTGCATTCATATGTTACCAAAAAATTTTCCCTTATTGCTTATTTTAATTGTATATATTTTTATGTACATTTCAAATTTCAGCTCCTTAAATCCACCTTTAACTCCTCCTATCTAGACCCCATTCACAGTTCAATTGTTGGGTCCTAAAATTCGCCTCTGTATTTGCCATGCTCTAGCTGAGCCTCTCAGGAGAAAATTATAACAGGTTCTAACATCTACCAATATCAGATTTGCCGTTATATGTTATGTGATGTTTTTCTCTTTCTACATTTAATATTTTTTATTTTATGCATTTGGTGTTCTAACTATTATGCACTTGCAGGAATTTCTTTTCTGGTCCAATTTATTTACAATTCTGTAGATTATTTTTGGATATTAATGGGTATCTCTTTAGTTTTGGAAAGTTTTTTTTTTCATTTTTTTCCATCTTTATTAAATTAGGTATTTCTTATTTACATTTCAAATGTTATTCCCTTTCTCTACTCCCACCACTCCCTTCTATATGAGTGTTCCCCTCCCCATTCTCCCCCATTACTGTCCTCCGCCCAAGAATCCCATTCACTGGTGGTCCAGCCTTGAGAGAACCAAGGACTTCCCCTTCTACTGGTGCCCTTACTAGGCTATTCATTGCTACCTGTGCAGTTGGAGCCCAGAATCATTCCATGTATAGTCTTTGGGTTTTGGCTTAGTCCATGAAAGCTCTGGTTGATTGGCATTGTTGTTCATATGGGGTATCAAACCCTTTCAGCTCTTTCATCCTTTTCTCTGATTTCTTCAACGGGGGTCCCGTTCTCAGTTCAGTGGTTTGCTGCTGGCATCCACCCATGTATTTGCCATATTCTGGCTGTGTCTCTCAGGGGAGATCAACATCCAGTTCTTGTCAGCCTGCACTTCTTTGCTTCATCCATCTTATCTAGTTTGGCGGCAGTGTATGTATGGGCCACATGTGGGGCAGTCTCTGAATGGGAGTTCCTTCTACTTCTGTTCTAAACTTTGCCTCCCTACTCCCTCCCAAGGGTTTTCTTGTTCCCCTTTTAAAGAAGGAGGGAAGAATTCACATTTTGGTCATCCTTCTTGAGTTTCATGCGTTCTGTGCATCTAGGATAATTTTAGCATTTGGCCTAATATCCACTTATCAATGAGTGCATACCATGTAGGTTTTCCTGTGATTGGGTTACCTCACTCAGGATGATATTTTCCAGTTCCATCCATTTCCCTGTGAATTTCATAAAGTCGTGTTTTTGATAGCTGAGTATTATTCAATTGTGTAGGTGTAACACATTTTTTGAATCCATTCCTCCGTTGAAGGGCATCTGGGTTCTTTCCAGCTTCTGGCTATTATAAAGAAGGCTGCTATGAATATAGTGGAGCACGTGTCTTTGTTATATGTTGGGGCATCTTTTGGGTACATGCCCAAGAGAGGTATAGCTGGGTCCTCAGGTAGTTCAATATCCAATTTTCAGAGGAACTTCCAGACTGATTTCCAGAATGGTTGTACCAGTCTGAAATCCCACCAACAAATGGAGAAGTGTTCCTCTTTCTCCACATCCTTGCCAGAATCTGCTGTTGCAGGAGTTTTTGATCTTAGACATTCTCACTGGTGTGAGGTGTAATCTCAGGGTTGTTTAGATTTCCATTTCCCTTATGACTAAAGATGTTGAACATTTCTTTAAGTGCTTCTCAGCTATTTGACATTCCTCAGCTGTGAATTCTTTGTTTAGCTCTGAACCCCATTTTTAATAGGGTTATTTGTCTCCCTGCCATCTAACTTCGTGAGTTCTTTGTATATTTTGGATGTATGCCCTCTATCAGTTGGAGGATTGGTAAAGATATTTTCCCAATCTGTTCGTTGCCGTTTTGTCCTAACAACAGTGTCCTTTGCCCTACTGAAGCTTTGTAGTTTTATGAGATCCCATTTATTGATTCTCGATCTTAGAGCATAAGCCATCAGTGTTTTGTTCAGGAAATTTTCTCCAGTGCCCATGTGTTCAAGATTCTTCCCCACTGTTTCTTCTATTAGTTTGAGTGTATCTGGTTTGATGTGGAGGTCCTTGATCCACTTGGAGTTAAGTTTTTTACAGAGGGATAAAAATGGATCGATTTGCATTCTTCTACATGGTGACCTCAAGTTGAATCAACATCATTTGCTGGTAATCCTATCTTTTTTCCATGGACATTTTGACTTATTTTTCAAAAATCAAGTGACCATATTAGTGGATTCATCTGGGTCTTCAATTCTGTTCCACTGGTCTATCTGCCTGTCTCTGTACCAATGCCATACAGTTTTTATCACTATTGCTCTGTAATCCTGCTTGAGTTCAGGGAAAGTGATTCCCCTGGAAATCTTCTAATGTTGAAGATAGTTTTAGTTATCCTGGGTTTTTTGTAAATCCAGATGAATTTGCAAAATTTTTTTGTGTAACTCTCTGAATAATTGAATTGGTGTTTTGATGGGGATTGCATTGAATCTGTAGATCGCTTTTTGTTAAATGGCCATTTTTACCAATCATGCCAATCCATGAGTATGGGAGATCTTTCTATCTTCTGAGATCTTCTTCAATTTCCTTCTTCAGAGGCTTGAAGTTCTTAAAATACAGATCTTTCACTTGCTTGGTTCAAGTCACACTGAGGTATTTTATATTATTTGGGACTATGATGAAGGGTTTCGATTCCCTAATATCTTTCTCGGCTTGTTTCTCTTTTGTGTAGAGAAAAGCTACTGATTTTTGGAGTTAATTTTATACCCAGTCAATTTGCTGAAGTTGTTTTCAGGTTTCGTAGTTCTCTGGTGAAACTTTTGGGATCACTTAAATATACCATTATATCATCTGCAAATAGTCATATTTTGACTTCTTCCATTGCAATCTGTATCCCTTTGACCTCTTTTTGTTGTCTGATTGCTCTGGCTAGGACTTCGAGAACTATATTGAATAAATAGGGAGAGATTGGACTGCCTTGTCTAATCCCTGATTTTAGTGGGATTGCTTCAAGTTTTTCTCCATTTAGTTTAATGTTAACTATTGGTTTGCTATATATGGCTTTTACTATGTTTAGGTATGGGCCTTAAATTCCTGATCTTTCCAGGACTTTTATCATAAAGGGGTGCTGAATTTTGTCAAATGCTGTCTAAGCATATAATAAAATGATCATGTGGTATTTATCTTTCAGTTAGTTTATATAGTGAATTACATTGATGGTTTTCTGTATATTAAACCATGGCTTCATTCCTGGGATGAAGCCTAATTGATCATGATGGATGACTGTTTTGATATGTTCTTGGATTCGGTTTGCAAGAATTTTATTGAGTATTTTGTGTCACTATTCATAGTGGAATTTGGTCTGAAGTTCTTTATCTTTATTTTGTCTTTGTGTGGTTTAGGTATAAGAGTAATTGTGGCTTCATAGAAGGAATTCGGTAATGCTCTGTCTGTTTCAGTTTTGTGGAAGAGTTTGGATAATATTGATATGAGGTCTTTTATGAAGGTCTGATAAATTTTTGCCCCGAACCCATCTGGACTTCAGCTTTTTTGGTCGGGAGACATTTAATGACTGCTTTTATTTCTTTAGGAGTTATGGGGTTGTTTAAATGGTTTATCTATTCCTTGTTTAACTTTCATACCAGGTATCTGTCTACGAAATTTTCCATTTCCTTCAGATTGTCAAGGTTTACTAAATATAGGATTTTTTTTAATAGCATCTGACAATTTTTTGAATTTCCTCTGATTCTGTTTTTATGTCTCCATTTTCATTCATGATTTTGTTTATTTGGACACACTCTCTGTGTCCTCTGGTTATTCTGCCTAAGGGTTTATCTATCTTGTTGATTTTGTCAAAGAACCAACTTTTGGTTCTGTTGATTCTTTGTCTTGTCCTTTTTCTTTCTAATTGGTTGATTTCAGCACTGAGTTTCATTATTTCCTGCCTTCTACTCCTCCAGGGCATATTTATTTCATTTTGTTCAGTGCTTTTAGGTGTGCTGTCAAGCTTCTGATACATGTTCTCTCCTGTTTCTTTCTGCAGGCACTCAGAGCTATAAGTTTTCCTCTTAGCACAGCTTTCATTGTGTCCCACAAGTTTGGTTTGATGTACGTTCATTTTCAATAAATTCTAAGAAGTTTTTAATTTCACTTTATTTCTTCCTTGACCAGGTTATCATTGAGTAGAGCATTGTTCAAGTTCCATAAATATTTGGGACTTCTTCCCTTATTGATATTGAAGACAAGCTTTAGGCCATGGTGGTCTGATAGTATGAATGGGTTTATTTCTCTCTTTCTGTATCTGTTGATGGCTGTTTTGTGACAGACTGTATGGTCAATTTTGAAGACAATACCATGAGGTGGAGAGAAGGAGGTATATCCTTTTGTTTTAGGATAGAATGTTCTATACATATCTATTAAGTCCATTTAGTTCAAAACTTCTGTTTAATTTCTGTTTCCATGATCTGTCCATTGATGAGAGTGGGGAGTTGAAATATCCAACTATTATTGTGTGAAATGCAATGCGTGCTTTGATCTTTAGTAATGTTTCTCTTATGTATGTAAGTGTCCTTGTATTTGGAGCATAGATATGTAAAATTGAGAGTTCATCTTCGTGGATATTTCCTTAGATGAATATGAATTGTCCTTCCTTATCTTTTTTTGATGACTTCTGGTTGAAAATTGATTTCATTCGATATTAGAATGACTACTCCAGCTTGTTTCTACAGACCATTTGCTTGAAAAGCTATTTTCCAGCCTTTTACTCTGATGTAGTGTCTGCATTTTCTCTGAGGTGTATTTCCTGTAGGCAGCAGAATGCTGGTTCCTCATTATGTATCCAGTTAATTAATCTGTGTCCTTTATTGGGACATTGTGTCCACTGATGTTGAGCCATATTAAGAAAAAGTGATTGTTGCTTTCTGTTATCTTCAAATTTGGAGGTGAGATTATGTTTTTGTGCTTGTCTTCTCTTTGTTTTGTTGCAAGATGCTTAATTTCTTACTTTTTCTAAGTTATAGCTTCCCTCCTTTTGTTGGGATTTACCATTTATTATCCTTTGTAGGGCTGGATTTATAGAAAGATATTGTGTAAATTTGGTTTTGTCATGGAATATCTTGGTTTCTCCATCTATGTTAATTGAGAGTTTTGCTGGATTTGTTTTCTCTTCGGGTGTTTATGACATCTGCCCAGGATCTTCTGGCTTTTATAGTCTCTGGTTAGAAGTCTGGTGAAATTCTGATAGGTCTGCCTTCATATGTTACTTGACCTTTTTCCCTTACTGCTTTTAATATTCTTTCTTTGTTTTGTGCATTTGGTGTTTTAACTATTATGTGACGAGAGGAATTTCTCTTCTGGTCCAACCTATTTGGAGTTCTGTAGGCTTCTTGTATGTTTTTGGGCATCTCTTTCTTTAGGTTAGGGAAGTTTTATTCTATGATTTTGCTAAAAATATGTACTGGTCCTTTGAGTTGAGAGTCTTCTCCCTCTTCTATACCTATAATCCTTAGGTTTGATCTTCTTATTTTGTACTAGATTTCATGTATGTTTTTGGGCCAGGAGCTTTTTCTGTTTTACATTATCTTTGACGATTGTGTCTATATTTTTTTTAAATAAAAGAGAATTTGTTGTGATTGAGTAATCTACAAAATAAATATATTGATTTGATTTTTAATAGGTATACATCATATAAAGTATACAACAAATTACAATTTAACCAATGCTTTCAATTGAGCAAAATGTAAGCAGTTAGAAAATCAATCTGTAAACAAACTGAATGAACAAAACCACATGATCATTTCATTAGATGCTGAGAAAGCATTTGACAAAATTCAACACCCCTTCATGATAAAAGTCGTGGAAAGAATAGGGATTCAGTCCCATACCTAAACATAGTAAAAGCCATATACAACAAACCAGTCTCTAACATTAAACTAAATGGAGAGAAACTTGAAGCAATACCACTAAAATCAGGGAGTAGACAAGGATGCCCACTCTCTCGCTACTTATTATAGTTCTTGAAGTTGTAGTCAGAGGAATCAGACAACAAAAGGAGATCAAGGGGATACAGATTGGAAAACAAGAAGTCAAAATAACACTATTTGCAGATGTTATGATGGTATATTAAAGTTCCACCAGTGAATTACTAAAGCTGATAAACACCTTCAGCAAAGTGGCTGGGTATAAATTTAACTCAAATAAATCAGTAGCCTTCTTCTACACAAAAGACAAACAAGCTGAGAAAGAAATTAGGGAAACGACACCCTCCATCATAGTCCCAAATAATATAAAGTACCTCGGTGTGACTTTAAACAAGCAAGTAAAAGATCTGTACAATAAGAACTTCAAGCCACTGAAGAAAGAAATTGAAGAAGACCTCAGAAAACGGAAAGATTTCCCATGCTCATGGATTGGCAGAATTAATAGAGTAAAAATGGCCATTTAACCGAAAGTGATCTACAGATACAATGCAACCCCATGAAAATACCCATTCAATTCTTCAAAGAGTTAGACAGAACAATTTGTAAATTCATCTGGAATAACAAAAAACCTAGGATAGCTAAAACTATCCTCAACAATAAAAGGACTTCAGGAGGAATCAATATCCCTGAACTCAAGCAGTATTACAGAGCAATAGTAATAAAAACTGCATGGTATTGGTACAGAGAAAGACAGATAGACCAATGGAATAGAATTGAAGACCCACAAATGAACCCACACACCCATGGGCAGTTGATTTTTGACAAAGGAGCCAAAACCATTCAATGGAAAAAAGAGAGCATTTTCAGCAAATTGTGCTGGTTCAACTGAAGGTCAACATGTAGAAGAATGCAGATCTATCCATCCTATCATCCTGTACAAAGCTTAAGTCCAAGTGGATCAAGGACTTCCACATCAAACCAGATACAGTCAAACTAATAAAGAAAAACTAGGGCAGCATCTCGAACACATGGGCACTGGAAAAAAAATGTCCTGAACAAAACACCAATGGCTTATGCTCTAAGATCAAGAATCAACAAATGGAATCTCATAAAACTGCAAAGCTTCTGTAAAGCAAAGGACACTGTGATTAGGACAAAATGGCAACCAACAGATTGGGAAAAGATCTTTACCAATCCTTCAACAGATAGAGGGCATACATCTAAAATATACAAAGAACTCAAGAAATTAGACCACAGGGAGACAAATAACCCAATTAAAAATGGGGTTCATAGCTAAACAAAGAATTCACAGCTGAAGAATGCCGAATGGCTGAGAAACACCTAAAGAAATGTTCAACATCTTTAGTCATAAGAGAAATGCAAATCAAAAAACCCTGAGATTTCACCTCACACCAGTGAGAATGGCTAAGATCAAAAACTCAGGTGACAGCAAATGCTGGCGAGGAGGTGGAGAAAGAGGAACACTCCTCCATTGTTGGTGGGATTGCAGACTGGTACAACCATTCTGGAAATCAGTCTGGAGGTTCCTCAGAAAATTGGACATTGAACTACCTGAGGACCCAGTTATACCTCTCTTGGGCATAACCAAAAGATGCCCCAATATATAAAAAAGACACGTGCTCCACTATGTTCATAGTAGCCCTATTTATAATGGCCAGAAGCTGGAAAGAACCCAGATGCCCTTCAACAGAAGAATGGATACAGAAAATGTGGCACATCTACACAATGGAATATTACTCAGCTATCAAAAACAATGACTTTATGAATTTCGTAGGCCAATGGTTGGAACTGGAAAATATCATCCTGAGTGAGGTAACCCAATCACATAAAAACACACATGGTATGCACTCATTGATAAGTGGCTATTAGCCAAAATGCTTGAATTGCCCTAGATGCCTAGAACAAATGAAACTCAAGACGGATGATCAAAATGTGAATGCTTCACTCCTTCTTTAAAAGGGGAACATCAATACCCTTGGCAGAGACTAGGGAGGCAAAGACTAAAACAGAGGCAGAAGGAAAACCCCTTCAAAGCCTGTCCTACATGTGGCCCATACATATACATCCACCAAACTAGATAAGATGGATGAAGCAAAGAAGTGCAGGCTGACAGGAACCGGATATAGATCTCTCCTGAGAGACACAGCCAGAATACAGCAAATACAGAGGCAAATGCTAGCAGCAAACCACTGAACTGAGAACGTGACCCCCGTTGAACGAATCAGAGAAAGGACTGGAAGAGCTTGAAGGGGCTCGAGACCCCATATGAACAACAGTGCCAAGCAACCAGAGCTTCCAGAGACTAAGCCACTACCCAAAGACTATACATGGACTGTCCCTGGACTCTAAAGTCATAGGTAGTAATGAATAGCCTAGTAAGAGCACCAGTGGAAGGGGAAGCCCTTGGTCCTGCTAAGACTGAACCCCCAGTGAACATGATTGTTTGGGGGAGGGCGGTAATGGGGGGAGGATGGGGAGGGGAACAACCATATAGAAGGGGAGGGGGTCGGGTTAGGTGGATGTTGGCCCAGAAACTGGGAAAGGGAATAATATTAGAAATATAAATAAGAAATACTGAAGTTAATAAAGAAAAAAAGGAAAAAAATCAATCTGTTTATCATTAACAAGAAAAAGAAATATGATAGTTATAGATTTTCATATTTAACTGAATTCTTTGTTTAAAAAGATATACTGTGATACCCAATCAATTCTTATCCCTCTTCTTTCTGTTCACATTCTATTGGTAGCCCTTAAATATCAAGAAAGTTTTTCTTTACTTTTCTTCTGTCTTTCTTTCAGATTTTTAGTTAATTTTCTATTGTTATGAAGAGATACCATGGTGATAATTCTTTTTTTTCTTTATTGACTTGAGTATTTCTTATTTACATTTTGATGTTTATTCTCCTTCCTGGTTTCTGGGCTAACATCCCCCTAGCCCCTCCCCCTCCCCTTCTATATGGGCTTCTCTGCCCCATTCTTGTCCCATTACCACCATCGCCCCAACAATAACATTCAGTGGGGATTCAATCCTGGCAGGACCAAGGGCTTCTCCTTCCACTGGTGCTCTTACTAGGCTATTCATTGCTACCTATGAGGTTGGAGTCCAGGGTCATTCCATGTATAGTCTTTGGGTAGTGGCTTAGTCCCTGGAAGCTCTGGTTGGTTTGCATTTTTGTTCATATGGGCTCTCGAGCCCCTTCAAGCTCTTCCAGTCCTTTCTCTGATTCCTTCAACAGGGGTCCCATTCTCAGTTCAGTTGTTTGCTACTGGCATTTGCCTATGTATTTGCTGTATTCTGGCTGTGTCTCTCAGGAGAGATCTATATCTGGATCCTGTCAGCCTGCACTTCTTTGCTTCATCCATCTTATCTAGTTTGGTGGATGTATATGTATGGGCCACATGTGGGACAGGCTCTGAATGGGTGTTCCTTCTGCCTCTGTTCTAAACTTTGCCTCCCTATTCCCTCCCAACGGTATTCTTGTTCCCCTTTTAAGGAAGGAGTGAAGCATTCGCATTTTGACTGCTGTGAACATAGTGGAGCATGTGTCTTTGTTATATGTTGGGGCATCTTTTGTGTATATGCCCAAGAGAGTTATTGCTCTCACCTGAGTTTTTGATCTTAGCCATTCTTTGACAGTTGAATCAATGATTTCTATGGAATCGTCTGCTCCTGATTTTCTCTCTTCTATCTCTTGTATTCTGTTGGTGATGCTTATGTCTATGGCTCCTTGTTCCTTTCTTTGATTTCTTATATCCAGGGTTGTCTCCCTTTGTGCTTTCTTTATTGATTCTGTCTCATTTTCAATTTCTTCTCCTGTTTGATTGTATTTTCCTGTAATTCTTTCAGGGACTTTTGTGTTTCCTCTCTACGGGCTTCTACTAGTTTTCTTGTGGTTTCCTGCATTTCTTTAAGGGAGTTTTTTTTTTTTTTATGTCTTTCTTAAAGTCCTCCATCATCATGATCAAAAATGATTTTAAATCTAGATCTTGCTTTTCTGGTGTGCTTGGATATTCAGTGTTTGTTTTGGTGGAAGAATTGGGCTCCTATTATGTCATGTCCTCTTGGTTTCTGTTGCTTGGGTTACTGTGCTTTCCTCTTGCCATCAGGTTGTCTGTGGTGTTACCTTGTTCTGCTATTTCTGACAGTGGTTTGACCGTCCTATGGGCCTGTTTGTCAGGAGTGCTATAGACCTGTTTTCCTGTTTTCTTTCTGTAGCCAGTTATGGCAACAGAGTGTTCTGCATTCAGGCATGTATTCGTTCCTCTCCACTTGCTTTCAGCTGCTCCTGCGGGCATGTGTCCTGAGTCCACCTGGCAGGTCACTTGGAGCAGAAAAGTTGGTCTTACCTCTGGTCTTGGGCCTGAAGTCACTCCTCAGTGATCGGTTTCAGCTCTCCATGAGATCAGCAACCAGAAGGGCCTGCCCCTCCTTCTCCGGGATCCCTGTGCACAGGGGGCCCAGATGGTGCTAGATGTTTTCCTCTAGAGTCAGATATGTGGGTAGAGTGCAGTCTCCTCTGGTTTCCCAGGTGTTCTGCCGTCTGAAGATCTAGGTCTTCCTCCAATGGGATTTGGGTGCAGGAAGATGTTTCACCATGTTCCTTTAGATCTGGGAGCAGTCTGAACCACAGGGCTTCTGTAGCTTGAGTGCTCCTTTCTTCCTCTTCCCAGAGGCCCTATACAGTTTTCTTTTGAGCCATGGATGTAGGCTAAGGTGGGCAGAGGTGGCAGTCTCTACTGCCCTGCAATCTCAGGAATGTCCACACATCTGGGTGATCAGCTGTCTCTCCCACGGGGTTTGGGAGCAGGAAACTGTGGGCCGAGATCAGAAAGGTTTGAGCACCAGCTAGAGACTGGAAAGTTTTCTTCTATTGTTTTTTAAAGATATTCGCCTTTTAAGTTGGGAATCTGCCTTCTTCTATACTTATTATCCATAGGTTTGATCTTCTCACTGTGTCCTAGACTTCTGGGATGTTTTGGTTTAGGAGCTTTTTGTATTTTACATCATCTTTGATGGCTTTTTCAACGTTTATATGGTTTCTTCTTCCCTTGAGAGTCCCTCTTCTATCTCTTATATACTGTTGTTGATGCTTGCATCTATGACTCCTGATCTCTTTCCTAGATTTTCTATCTCCAGGGTTATCTCCCTTTGTGATTTCTTTACTGTTTCTATTTCTACTTTTAGATACTGGATAGTTTTGTTCAATTTCTTCAACTGTTTGCTTGTGTTTTACTGTAACTCTCCACATCAATCTTTGTGTTTCCTCTTTAAGGGCTTTGATTTTTTTTACATTCATTGTCCGGTATATCTTTAAGGGAGTAATTTCTGTCCTTCTTAAAGGCCTCTATCACCCTCATGAAATGTGATTTTAAATCCAAATTTTTCTTTTAAGGTGTTTTGGCTTTGGTGGGAGAACTGCTCTAGCCAAGTAGTCTTTGTTTCTATTGCTTTGATTCCTGTAATTTTCTCTCACCATGTGGTTGTGTCTGGTTACTTGGTCTTGCAGTCTCTAACAATGGCTATATATTCTAGTAAGGCTGTCTCCTGGAGACCAACTTTCTCTAAGGGGAATCTTGGTACAGAGTAGTTTCGGGACGGGTGAGCTCTGGGTGCAAGCAGAAACCTGAAGGATACTGTCCCATACTACTCCTGGGTTTCTGTGTCCTGAGCTTTTCTAGGCAAGTCCCTCAGAAAAGTGGTCATTTTACCTCTGCTCTCCAGGTCTCTGCTGCAGAGCTCCTGGATTCTGGCTTTCATTCTGGGTGTGGGGAGACATGAGAAGGATCCTGTCCCTGATGTGTCCTAGGTTGCTGTGTCCAGAACGTTCTAGGCAGGTGCCTCTTGGGCCAGGAATGTGAACAGAAGTGACAGTCTCCTCTGAGCACTCTTGATTGTCTGTCCTTGTAAAAGTTCAATTTTCTACCCTATGGGACTTGGGTACAGAGAGTTATGGGATTGGGTCAGTTCCTGGTCCAGGCAGAAAATGGAAAGATACTGTCCAAGACTGCTACTGGATTCCTATGTCCACAAGGTTCTAGGCAGCTTTTTCTTGGGAATGTGAGCAGAACTGTTATTCTCCCTGAGCTTTCAGGATTGACAACATTTCTGACAGTCCAGCTCTCTCCCTCCTGAGATTTGTGTACAGAAATCTGTGGGACCAGGTCAGCTCCAAGTGCAGGCAGAAATCAGAAGGATCCTGTCCCAAATGGCTTCTGGAATGCTGTGTTCTTAGGACTCCAGGGAGGTGCCTCGGAGCAGACATGGCATTCTTACCTCTGCTGATCCATGTGTCAGAGCTCCTGGAGACTGGCTGTCAGCTATAGGTACAGGTAGAGAGCAGAAAGGTCCTGTCCCAGACTGCCCGTGGGTTCTTGTGTACTGAGGGATTTGGATATAGAGAGCTGTAGGACCATATCAGGTCTGGGCCTGGGCAGAAACCAGGATGCTGTTCCTGACAGCTCCTAGGTTCCCGTGTCCAGAAGGCTCTTTGTGGGTTCCTCTTGCACTAGGATATGGGCAGAAGTGTTAGTCTCCGATGAAATTTTAGGATTGGCCACATTTCTGACAGTCCAGTTCTCTCCTTCATGGACATAAAGCTGTGGGACCAGGTCACATTCAAGTGCAGGCAGATACAATAAGGATCCTGTCACAGCTGAACCTGGGCTCCTGTGACCTGAGGAATCCAGGCGTGTCCCTTGGAGAAGTGGTGATCTTAACTCTGAATCCAGTTGTATCAGAGATCCTGGAGATTGTCGATCAGCTCTGGGCCCAGGCAGGGGACAAAAGGATCCTCTTCCTGACAACTCTTAGGTTTCTGTGCCAGAGGGCTCTAGGTTGGTTCCTCTTGGGCCAGAAGTCTGAGCAGAAGTGGTGGTTTCACTTGAGCTTTCAGAATTGTCCTGACTTTGGAGAGTTCAGCTCTTTTCCCAATGGTATTTGAGTACAAAGGATTGTGGGCACATGCAGAAACCAGAAGGATCATGTAGTAGACTGCACCTATGTTCCTGTTTCCAGTGGGCTCTCAGTGGGTTCCTCTTGGGCAAGAAATATAAGGACAAGTTTTGGTCTCTGACAAGCTATCAGAATTTTCCAGATTTCTGATCATCCAGCTCTCTCCCTCCTAGGATTTTGGTAAAGAAATCCATGGAAACAGGTCAAATCCAGGCATAGGCAGAAAACAGAATGGTCCTGTTCAAAATGGCTCCTCAGTTCCTATGTACTGAAGTATCCAGGTAGGTCCCTAAGAGGAGAAATGGTGTTCTTACCTCTGCTGTCAGGTGTGTCAGAGCTCCTGGAGACTGGCTTTCAGCTCTGGCACAGGCAGAGACTACAAGGATCCTGTCCTTGATTGCTCCTAGGTTCCTGTGTCCAGAGGATTCTAGGCAGGTTCCTGTTGGGCTAGGAATGTGAGCAGATGTGATGGTCTTACCTGAACTCTCAGAATTGCCTGCAATTCTGAGATGCGAGCTCTCTCTGGAACAGGATTTGGGTACAGAAAACTCTGGGGCCAGGTCAGCTCTGGGCACAGGTAGATAGTGTAGGGATCCTCTCCCAGAATTCTTCTGGGTTCTTGTGTCCCAAAGGGTCTTGGGAGGGGGGGTTCCTCTTGGGCCAGGAATTTTTGTAGAAGTGTTGGCCTCCCCTGAGTTTTCAGTGTTGTCTTCATTTCTGAAAGCCCAGCTCTCTATCCATCTTGTGAATTGGGTACAGAAATCTGTGTAACCTTGTCAGCTTCAGGCCTAGGCAGAAACTGTAAGGATCCTTCCCCAGACTGCTCCTGGGTTCCTGTTTCCTGAGGGCTCCACGTGGGTCCCTTAGGGCAAAAGTGGTGTTCTTACCTCAACTCTCAGGCGTCTCAGAGCTCCTGAAAATGCTCTGGGCCCAGGGAGAGACCTGAATATTCCTCTCCCTGACAGATCCTAGGTTCCTGTCTCCAGAGGGATCTAAGTGGGTTCTTCATGGTCCAAGGATGTAAACAGAAGTGTTAGTCTCCCCTGAACACTCAGGAATGTCTGCACTTATGAGAATCCAGCTCTCTCTCTTCTGTGACTTGGGTATACAACAGCATTGAGACGAGGTCAGTTACAGATGCAGGCAGAAACATAAAGTACCCTGTCCCAGGATGTTCCTTGCTTCCTTTGTTCTGCAGGTTACAGACATGTCTCTCAGAGAAGAAGTGATGTTATTAACTCTGCTCTTAGATATGTCTGAGATCCTGTAGCATGACTTTCAGCTCTGGGCGCAGGCAGAGACCAAAATGATCCTCTCTCTGACAGTTCCTAGGATCTTCTATCCAGAGGGCTCTAGGTGGGTTCTTTTGTGCCAGGAATGTGAACAGAAGTGGTGGTCTCCCCTGAGCTCTCAGGATTGTCTGCACTTCTGAGGGCCCAGCTCTCTCCCCCACGAGACTTGGGTACAGAGAGCTCTGGGTCTGTGTCACCTCTGCGCACAAAGAGAAACCAGAAGGATCCTGTCCCAGACTACTCACAGGTCCCTGTGTCCAGAAGGCTCCAGGCAGGTCCCTCAGAGCAAAAATGGTGTCTTATTTGTGCTCTTAGGTGTGTCAAAGTTCCTTCAGACTGGCTTTCAGCTCTGGGACTAGGCAGAGCACAAAAGGTTCCTGTCCCTATTCACTCCTAGGTTCCTGCGTCCAGAGAATTCTAGGCAGGTTCCTCTTAGGCCAGCAATCTGAGCAGAGGTGTTGTTCTCTCCCCTGAGCTGTCAGGATTGCCTGCACTTCTGGGAGTCCAGCTCTCTTTCCCACAGGATTTGGGTAAAGAGATCTGTGGGACTGTGTCAGCTTCAGGCTCAGCTGGAAACCAGGAGGATGCTATTCCATACTGCCCCTGGATTCCTGTGTACTGAGGGCTCCAGGCAGGTACTTTAGAAAAAGAGTGGTGGTCTTCCCTTTGCTTTCAGGTGTGTCAGAGCTCCTGAAGATTGGCGTTCAGTTTTTGTCACAGCCAGAGTTGACACAGATCCTCTCCCTGACTATGCCTAGGATCCTGTGTCTAGAGGCTCTATGTGGGTTCTTCTTGCACCAGGAATGTGAGCAGAAGACATAGTCCCCTGAACTCTCAGTATTGTATGCACTTCTAAGCATCCCACAATTGCCCCATTGGGATTTGAAGCCCATTCAGCTCTTTCAGTCCTTTCTCTAATACCTCAAACAGGGATCCCATTCTTAGTTCAGTGGTTTGCTGCTAGCATTCACTTCTGTATTTGACATGTTCTTGCTCTGTCTTTCAGGAGAGACCTATAGCCAGTACCTGTTAGCATGCACTTCTTAGCTTTATCCATCTTATCTAGTTTTGGTGGCTGCATATGTGTGTGTGTGTATATATATATACAGGCCACATGTGGGGCAGGCACTGAATGGCATTCCTTCAGTATTTTTGCCTCCCTATACCTTCCTATGGATATTTTTCTTCCCCTTTTTAAGAAGTAATTAAGAATACACATCTTGGTCATCATTCTTGAGTTATACCTGGTCAACTCATTGCATCTTGGGTAATTCAAGCTTTTGGGCAATTATCCACTTACCAATGAGTGCATACAATGATTGTTTTTCTGTCACTTGGTTACCTCACTCAGGATGATATTTCATGGTTTCATTCATTTCATGTATTACATGAAATCATTGTATTTGATAACTGAGTAGTATTCCGTTGTGTAGATGTACCACAAATTCTGTATCCATTCCTCTGTTGAAGAGCATCTGGTTTCTATCCACATTCTGTCTATTGTAAATAAGGTCATTATGAACATAGTGGAGCATGTGTCTTTGTTATATGTTGGAGCATCTTTTGGGTATATGCCCAGGAGATGTATAGCTGAATCCTCAGGTACTGCAATGTCCAATTTTCTGAGGAACCTCCAGATTGATTTCCAGAATGGTTGTACCAGTCTTCAATCTCACCAACAATGGAGGAGTGTTCCTCTTTCTCCACATCCTCGTCAGTATCTGCTGTCACCTTATTTTTTGATCTTAGCCATTCTCACTGGTATGAGGTGGAATCTCAGGGTTGTTTTGATTTGCAATTCCCTGATGACTGAGGATTTTGAACATTTCTTTAGGTGCTTATCAGTCATTCTATATTCTTCTGCTGAGAATTCTTTGTTTTGTTCTGTACCCCATTTTTAATAGGGCAATTTGACTCTCTGGAATCCAACTTCGTGAGTTTTTTGTTAGATATTAGCCCTCTATTGGATGTACCATTGGTAAAGACCTCTTCCTAATCTATTGGTTGCTGTTTTGTACTAATGACAGTGTCCTTTGCCTTATAGAAGTTTTGCAATTTATGAGGTCCCATTTGTCAATTCTTGATCTTAGAGCATAAGCCATTGATGTTCTGTTCAGGAAATTTTCCCCAGTGCCCAAGTGATCGAGACAATTACACACTTTTTCTTCTTTTAGTTTAAGTGTATCTGGTTTTATGTGGAGATCCTTGATCCACTTGTGGTTGCTCATTGTAAAGGGCAATAAAAATGGATCAATTAGTATTCTTCTGTATGCTGAACTCCAGTTGAATCAGCACCATTTTTTGAAAACACTATCTTTTTTCCATTGGATGGTTTTGGCTCCTTTGTCAAAAATCAAGTGACCATAGGTCTGTGGGTTCATTTCTGGGTCTTCAATTCTACCCAACAATTTATGTGTCTCTCTCTTTACCAGTACCATTCAATTTTCACCATTATTGCTCTTCATGAGGTCAGGAATGGTGATTTTCCCAGAAGTTCTTTTATTGTTGAAGATAGTTTCAGCTCTCCTGGGTTTTCTGTTATTACAAATGAATTTGCAAGTTGTTCTTTCTAACTCTATGAAGAATTGAATTGGAATTTTCATGTCGATTGCACTGAATCTGTAGATTGCTTTGACTAAAATGGCCACTTTTACTATATTAATCGTGTCATTCCATGAACATGGGGGATCTTTCCAACTTCTGAGACATTCTTCAATTTCTTTCTTCAGATACTTGAAGTTCTTATACAGATCATTCACTTGCTTGGGAAAAGTCACACCGAGGTATTTTATATTATTTGGGACTATTATGAAGGGGGCCATTTCCCTAATTTCTTTCTTAGCCTGTTTATTCTTTGAGTAGAGGGAGGTTCCTGATCTGTTTGAATTAATTTTATACCCAGCTACCATGCTGAAGTTGTTTATCATGGTTAGTAGTTCTCTGTTGGAATTTTTGAGGTCACTTAAGTATACTATCATATCGTCTGCAAATAGTGATATTATGACTTCTTCCTTTTCAGTTTGTATCCCTTTGACCTCCATTTCTAGTGTGATTGCTTTGCCTAGGACTTCGAGAACTATATTGAATAAGTATGGAGAGAGTGGATGGCCTTTTCTAGTCCCTGATTTTAGTGGGATTGCTTCAAGTTTCTCTCCATTGAGTTTAATGTTAGCTACTGGTTTGCTGTATATTGCTTTTACTATATTTAGGTATGGGCCTTGAATGCCTGTTCTTTCCAGAACTTTTTATCATGAAGTTGTGTTGAATTTTGTCAAATCCTTTCTCAGCATCTAATGAAGTGATCATGTGGTTTTTATCTTTGAGTTTGTTTATATAGTGGATTATGTTGATGGATTTCGATATATTGAACCATCCCTGCATACCTGGGATGAAGTCTACTTGATCATGATGGAAAATTGTTTTGATGTGTCCTGGGATTCGGTTTGCAAGAATTTATTGAGTATTTTTGCACTGATATTCATAAGGGAAATTGGTCTGAAGTTCTCTTTCTTTGTTGGGTCTTGTGTGGTTTAGGAATAAGAGTAATTGTGGCTCATAGAAGGAATTTGATAGCGCTCTGTCTCTTTCTATTTGGTTAAATAATTTGGAGAGTATTGGTATGAGGTCTTCTATGAAGTTCTGATAGAATTTGGAACTAAACCCATCTGGTCCAGGGCTATTTTTGGTTGGGAGACTTTTAATAACTGTTTCTATTTCTTTAGGAGTTTTGGGATTTTTAGATGATTTATCTGTTACTGATTTAACTTTAGTACCTTGTATTTGTCTAGAAAATTCTCCATTTCCTCCAGATTTTGAGTTATGTCTTCCTTTTCATTTCTGATTTTGTTATTTTTGATACACTCTCTGTGTTCTCTGGTTATTTAAGGGTTTATCTATCTTGTTGATTTTCTAAAAAAAAAAAAACAGCTTTTGGTTCTCTTGATTTTTTTGTATGGCCCTTTTTGTTTCTATTTGTTTGATTTCAGTCCTGAGTTTGGGCATTTCCTTCTTTCTGCATCTCTTGGCTGTATTTGCTTCTTTTTATTCTGGCACATTTAGGTGTGCTGTCAAACTGCTGGTGTATGCTCTCTCCTGTTTCTTTCTGCAGGCACTCAGAGCTAAGAGTTTCCTCTTAGCACAGCTTTAATTGTGTTCCATAAGTTTGGGGATGCTGTACCTTCATTTTCATTAAACTCTAAGAAGTCTTTAATTTCTTCCTTTATTTCTCCCTTGACCAAGTTTTCACTGTTCAACTTCCATGTGTATTTGGGCATTCTTTCCTTATGGCTGTTATTGAAGATCAGTCTTAGTTTGTGGTGATCTGATAGGATACATGGGATTATTTCTATCTTTCTATATCTGTTGAGGCCTGTTTTATGACTGATTATATAGTCAATTTTGGTGAAGGTACCATGAGACAGTGAGAAGAAGGCATATCCTTTTGTTTTTGGATGGGATGTTCTATAAATATCTGTTAAGTCCATTTGGTTCATAACTTCTGTTATTTTCTCTAAGTCTCTTTTTAATATCTGTTTCCATGATCTGTCCATTGATGAGAATGGGGTGTTGAATGAGACTTGCAGATTGTATTTCAATGTATGAATAGAGAGATTATTATCTGTAGTTAGCCTACTTTCTTTTTTGGCAGGAGTGGCTTATTCAGGTGTGTTGGAATAAAGCAAAGTGTTTAGAGAATTTTTGAAGTTCTGTGGGTTCCAGTAAAGATGGGGTAATTGAGAGGAATGAGCAGGAGGTGGGAAAGGTTATGGAGTTGAGGATAAAGTGGTCATTAGCTTTGAAAAAGCAGAAGGAAAAGTGAAAACCTGGAGTTAGATTACCTGATCTCATGGTATAAAACAGTCTTCAATTTTTCTTCGAGTTCCTTTTCTAAACTGTAACTATGCCTGGAAATATATCTATAATACCATGTAATCATTTGACTAAAAGAGAAACCATCTGTAATTTATATCTAAAAACATGTATTAAATATGCTTACCAACTGAGTGTACAGCATCACAATGTTCTTATACAGAAATCATTTACTCATTAGTTTTTTGGGGGGCTCAAAGACAGAAGCTGTCATATTTGAATATGGTTAGTATTTCAAAAATTTCCCCTCTTCATCCCTTCCTATTCCTTTTTTGTGCTGTTCCTGTACTCCTTTTCCAATTTTTCCTACTTATAATTCTTGTTCTTTTTGAGACTAAGTCTTACTGTGAGGGTCAGAATGGCTTTGAATTTCTGGGTTCAGGTGTTTTTCCTGGATCAACTTCCAGGTGCTGGGACTACAGGTGAGTGCCGCCATGCTTGGCTTCTGATGGTTATTTTTACAAGACCATTTGAATAGGTTCAATGCTATGATATTTTGAAAAGCATTTACCTGGGTGTTTTTATAAAGGATAATTTGTATGTGTGGATTAGATCAACTTCAATAGGTGAATTTTGTGTAATCTAGTTCTACTCTCTAGTGTGGAGCCCTCATTTTATTGAGGAATGAATTTGACTCAGTTGAATAAAGAAAGTGCTCCTAAAAGATTTCTGTGAACAGGGTGGAAACATCAGCACATGGCTTGTTAGTACTTCTTGAATCTTTAGCCTGTACCCACTAGTTGGGATTTCCTGCCTCCAAAATCTTGTCAGTCATTTTTTAAAAAAGTATCCCTGCTTCTTTTTATAAATGTTAAACAAAGAGTGAGTAGTTTCTATATGAAGTAAAGTAACAGAAAGGAAGCAAATGTATGTCGATTAGAAAACTATTTTCCAAAAAATGTGTAGCAGAACCCAAAGTGGGCTGCAAGACTCCAGGATAAACAGGAATGTTGTCTTTTTTTTTCTAATTTAGGTAGTAACTTTAGCTCATTTTAGTAGTGCCAGTTCAACCTCAAAATTCAAAACAGCTGACTGATTGCAGAAAGGAATGACATATGTTCCAAAAAATAAGGAGTTTTCCCAAGCTAAAAAACAAAACGAAACACATAACTCAAATTTGACGACTAATATATGAAAGTTATCAGGGAAATAATGTTTGTGTCATATTATTTTCTAAAACAGTTCTCCATGTAAAGCAGGAGGGGAACTTTCCCCTCACATGAATACTTTGTTTCATTTTTACAGGACTTTAATTCTCACCATCCAATGACTTTTCAACAGTGTATTGGTAAAGATAAGTTTTAAGGTTATTTATAATAGAAGACCCAAGAGGAGTAGAAAATAGTTACACTCAGAGCTGAAATCAACCAAATAGAAATCAAGAAAACCACACAATCGATAAACTAAACCAAATGGCTGGTTCTTTGATAAATTCAAAATGATTGATAAACCACTAGCCAAAGTAACTAAAGGGACCAGAGAAAATATCCAAATTAACAAAATCAGAAATGAAAAGGGAGACATAACAGAAACTGAGGAAATTTTTAAAAAGTCATCCTACTACAAAAAGGCCAATACTCAACAAAACTGGAAAATCTATATGAAATGGATAGTTTTCTCAACAGATACTACATATCAAAGTTAAATCAAGTGCAGGTATACAATCCCACATACCCTAAGGAAAAAGAAGTCATTCACAACCTCCCATCCAAAAATAAAAAATCCAAGAGTCACATGGCTTTAGTGCAGAATTCTACCAGACCTTCAAAGAAGATCTAATACTAACACTTCTCAACCTATTCCATAAAAAAGAAACAGAAGGAACACTACCTATTTCATTCTTTGAAGCCATAATTACTCTGATACCTAAACCACACAAGGACCTAACAAAAAAAGAGAGAACTTTTGACCAATTCCACTTACTGATATGGACATAAAAATATTCAATAAAATATTTGCAAACCGAATCCAAGAACACATCAAAACCATCAATCACCTCATTCAAGTAGGCTACATCTTACCATTTACCTATGGGTGCAAGGATGGTTCAACATAAGAACATCCATTAACATAATCCACTAAATAAACTAACAAAAAATTCACACAACCATCTCATTAAATGCTGAAAAAGCATTTGACAAAAGTCAACACCCATTCACATTAAACGTATTAGAGAGATCAGGAATTCAGGGCCCGTAACTAAACATGACAAATCAATATAAAGCAAAACAACAGTCAACGTAAAATTAAATGGAGACATACTTGAAACAATCCACAAAAATAGGGACAAGACAAGGCTGCTCACTCTCTCAGTATCTATTAATTATACTACTGGAATTTCTATCTAGAACTAGAAGACAAGAAAAGCGGATCAAAGGGATACATATTAGCAAAGAAGTCAATGTATCACTACTTGCAGATGATATGATAGCAACCCCATAATTCTACCAGAAAACTTAAGCAGGTGATATACAACTTCAGCAAAGTGACTGGATTAAAAAAAATAAACTTAAATAAGTCAGTAACCTTTCTTCGTATAAGCAGTAAATGGGAAAAGAAAAACTTAGGGAAATACACCTTTTATAGTACTCACAAATAATGTAAAATATGTTGGAATAGCATACAATCAAAAGATCTGTATGACAAGAACTTAAAATCTCTCAAAACAGAAATCGAAGAAGACCTTAAAAAAATGGAAAGGTTTCCCATGCTTGTAGATTGGTAGAATTAACATAGTAAAATTGGGCATCCTACCTAAAGCAATCTACAGATTGAACACAATATGAATCAAAATTCCAACATAATTCTTGAAAGATATAGAAAGTGCAAATGGTCTGGAAAACCAAAAAAGATAGTGAAAACAATTCTTAACAATAAAAGAACTTATGGAGAAGTGTGGACAGTCCTGAGAGGTCAGGGGAGCCCACCACTTGTGCTAACATTCCTAGCCAAGGAGGAACCCGCCTGGAGTCCTCTGAACACAGGGACCTAGCAGCAGTCAAGGTAGGATACTTCAGGCATTGTCTGCACCCAGAGGAGAAAACCAGGCTCCAGGAGCACTGACACACCAGAGAGCAGAGGTAACACCACTTCTACTCAGAGGACCTGTCTGGAGCCCTCAGGACACAGGAACCAAGGAGCATTCTGGAACTGATCCAGTCCCACAGCTCTCTGTACCCAGATCCCATGGGGCAGAGAACTGGAAACTCAAAAGTGTGGGCCATCCTGAGAGCTCAGGGGAGACCACCACTTCTGCTCATATTCCTGGTCCAACATGATACCTGGAAGCCTCTGGGAAGAGAAACCTAGGAGCAATCAGAGATAGGATACTTCAGGTATCTGACTGCACTCAGGGCTGAAACCAGTCTCCAGGAATGCTGACACACCTGAGTGCAGAGGTAAGACCACCATTTCTGCTCTGATGGAATTGCCTGGAGTCCTCAGGACATAGGACCTAGGAGCAGTCTGGGACAGGGTCTTTCTAGTTTCTGCTTAGGCCTGCATCTGACCTAGTCACACAGTTCTTGGTACCCAGATCCCTTACGGAGAGAGCAGGACTCTCAGTAGTACAGAAACCCTGAGGGCTCAGGAGAGACCACCAATAGTGCTCCATTCCTGGACCAAGAGGAACCCACATGGTTCCCTCTGGATACAGGACCTGAGAAGCAATCTGGGACAGGATCCTCTCAGTTTCCACCTGCACCCAGAGCTGAACCTGTGACTGATCTCTGTATCCAGAACCCACTGTGAGAAAGCTGTTCTCTAGGAGGGTTGACACACAGGTTTACCTGTGCTGTCAGGGACAGCAACACCAGTTAACACCAGAAACAACCAGATGACTAGAGGTATGCTCAGGAACCTAAGTGACAGAAACCAAGACTACTTGGCATGATCAGAGCCCAGTTCTACCAACTATTCAAATACTAGATATCCAAACACACTGGAAAAGTAAGATTTGATCTTAAAATCACATATTGAGTACTTTAAGAAGGAGATAAATATCTCCCTAAAAGAAATACAAGACAGTAAAGGTAAACAAGTAGAAGCCCTTAAAAAGGAAACACTTTTGTATTTTTTGTCATAAAGAATTATAAGAAAACACAAGGAAACAGGTGAAGGAATTGAACAGAATCATCCAAGATCTAAAAATGGAAATAGAAACGATAACAAAATTGAAAAGGGAGACAACCCTGAAGACAGATAACCTAGAAAAGAGATCAGGAGTCACAGTTGCAAATATCACCAACATAATACAAGAGACAGGACAGAGAATTTCAGGGACAAGAAATACCATAGAAAGCATTGACACAACCATCAATGATAATATAAAACACCAACATCTCTTAACCCAAAACATCCAGAAAATCTAGGACACAATGAGAAGATCAAACCTAAGAATATCAGGTATAGAAGAGAGTGAACATTCCCAACTTAAAGAACCAGTAAATATCTTCCATAAAAGTATAGAAGAAATCTTACCTAAACTAAAGAAAGAAATGACCATAAAAATACAAAAGTCTACAGAACTCCAAATAAACTAGACCACAAAATCTTCCCATCACATAATAGTCAAAACTATAAATGCACAAAACAGACAAAGAAGGGAAAGTAGGGTCAAGTAACATGTAAAGGCAGACCTATCAGAATTATACCAGTCTTCTCACCAGAGATTAGGAAAGCCAGAGATTATTTATGTATGTCATACAGGCCATAAGAGAACACAAATGCCAGACCAGGCTACCATATCCAACATAGATGGAGAAACCAAGATGTTTCATGACAAAACCAAATTTACACAATATCTTTCCACAAATCAAGGCCTACAAAGGATAAAAAATGGAAAACTCCAACAAAAGAAGGGAAAAATATACCCTAGAAAAAGAAAGTAATCTTCTTGCAAAAAACACTAAAGAAGAAAAGACACACAAACATAATTGCACCCCCAACAACAAAAATAACAGGAAACAACAATCACCATTCCTTAATATATCTTAACATCAATGGACTCAATTCCCCAACAAAAAGGTAAAGAATAATAGGCTAGATATATAAAGAGGACCCAGAATTTTGCTCAAAAAAGGAAACATACCTCAGTAACAAAGACAGAGACTACCTTAGGCTAAAAATCTGGAAAGCAATTTTCTAAGCAAATATTCCCATGAAACAAAGTGAAATAGCCATTCAAATATCAAATAAAATCAATTTTCAACCAAAAGTTATCAAAAAAGTTAAGGAAGGACACTTTTTATTCCTTAAAGAAAAATACAACAAGATGAACTCTCAATTCTGAATATCTATGCTCCAAATGCAAAAGAACCTAAGTTGATAAAAGAAAACTTACTAAAGCTCAAAGAACACTTTGTACCTCATACAATAATAGTTGGAGATTTCAACAGCCCACTCTCATCAATGGACTGCTTATGTAAGCAGAAACTAAACATAGACACAGAGAAACTAACAGAAGTTATTAACCAAATGGAGTTACCTAATAACTGTAGAATTTTCATCATAGAACAAAAAATTACACCTTCTCATCACCTCATGGTACTTTCTCCAAAATTGACCACATAAAAAGTCACAAAATAGGCCTCAAGAGATACATGAAAATTGAAATAATCCCATGCATCCTCTTAGATGACTGTGGAATAAACCTGGTCTTCAATAACAACAAATGACAGAAAGCCCACATACACACAGAAAATAAGCAATGCTCAACCCAATGAATTGGTTAAAGAAGAAATAAAAACGAAATTAAAGACTTTTTCGAATTTAATAAAAATGAAGGCACAACATACGCAAACATATGAGGAATACTCATGGCTCTTTGTGTCTCCAAAAAGAAACTGGAGAGAGCATACACAATCAGCTTGACAGCACACCTAAAAACTCTAGAACCCAAAGATTCAACTACACCCAAGAGGAGTAGAAGTCATGAATTAATCAAACTCAGGGGTGAAATCTACCTAGTAGAAACAAAAAGAGCTATATGAAGAATCAATAAAAAGAAGGAGCTTGTTCTTTGCGAAGACCAACAAGATAGATAAACACTTAGCCAGAGTAAACAGGTGACACAGTGAGATAGACTATCCATTTTAATAAAATCAGAAATGAATAGGGAGACATACCATGAGAATCTGAGTAAATTCAAAACTAATCAGATTCTACTAAAAAGTCTATATTCAACAAAACTGGAAATATCTGGGTGAAATCAACAATTTCTAGAGAGATACAAGGTATGAAAATTAAATCAGGATCAGATAAACCATCTAAACAGTCCCATAACTCCTAAAGAAATACAAACAGTCATTAAAATCTCCCAACAACAAAAAAAGTCCAAGACAAGATAGGCTTAGTGGAGAATTCTATCAGACTTTCATAGCCTAATACTAATACTGCCCAAACTATTCCACCACATCTAAACAAAAGGCACATTAATCAATTACTTCTATGAAGCCATAATTATGCTTATACCCTAACCACACAAAGATCCAAAAAGAAAAAGAATTCAGACCCATTTCCCTTATGAATATCAATGCAGATATACTTAATAAAATTCTCAAAAAACGAATCCAAGAACACATCAAAACGATCATCCATCATGATCAATGAGGCTTTACCCAGGGATGCAGGGATGGTTCAATATATTGAAATACATCAATATAATCCTCTATATAAACAATCTCAAAGACAAAAACCACATGATCATCTCATTAGATTCTGCCAAAGCATTTGAAAAAACTCAACACCCCTTCACGTTAAAAGTCCTGGAAAGATCAGGAATTCAAGACCCATACCTAAAAATAGCAAAAGCAATATACAGCAAACCAGTAGCAAACATCTAACTAAATAGAGAAAATCTGGAAGCAATCCCACTAAAATCAGACAAGGCTGCCCACTCTCTCCCTACTTGTTCAATACAGTACTCGAAGTCCTGTCCACAGAAGTCAGAGAACAGAAGGAGATCAAAGGCATACATATTGGAAAGGAAGAAGTCAAAATATCACTATTTGCAGATGATACCATAGTATATTTAAGCGACCCCTGAGGCTATACTTAACCACTAAGCCTATCTGGTCTTGGACTTTTTTTTGTTGTTGGGAGGTTTTAATGAGTACTTTTATTTCTTTAGGAGTTATGGGACTGTTTAGATGGTTTATCTGAAATTGATTTAACTTTAATACCTTGTATCTCTCTAGAAAATTCTACCAGAGAACTAATAAACCTAAAAAACATCACCAAAGTGGCTAGATATAAAATTAACTCAAACAAATCAGTAGTCTTCCTGTATTCTAAGGATAAATAGTCTGAGACAGAAATTAGGGAAATGACACCATTCACAATAGTCACAAATAAAATAAAATACCTTGGTGTGGCTCTAACCAAACAAGTGAAAAATCTGTATGACAAGAACTTCAAGTCTCTGAAGAAAGACATTGAAGAAGATCTCAGAAGATGGAAAGATCTCCCATGCTCACAGATTGGCTGAATTTATATTGCAAAAATGGCCATCGTCCCAGAAGAAATCTATAGATGCAATGCAATCCCCATCAATATACCAACTCAATTCTTCAAAGAGTTGGAAAGAACAGTTTGCAAATTCATTTGGAATAACAGAAAATCCAGGGTATTGAAAACTATACTCAACAATAAAAGAAATTCTGGGGAGTTACCATCCCTGACTTCAAGCTGTATTACAGAGGAATAATAAGAAAAACTGTGTGATATTTGTAGAGATACAGGCAGATAGATCAATGGAATAGAATTGAAGACCCAGAATTGAATCCATCCACCTATCAATGGTCACTTCATCTTTGACAAAGGAGTTAAAAACCATCCATTGGAAATCATTTTCAGGAAATGGTACTCATAAACTGGAGATCAGTATGTAAAAGAATGCACATATCTAATAGCCTATTCAAAGCTCAATTCCAAGTGGAACAAGGACCTCCACATTAAACCAGATGCACTCAAAGTAATTGAAGGAAAAGTGAGGAAGATCTTCAAACACTTGGACACATGGGAAAATTTCCTGAACAGAACACCAATGACTTATGCTCAATGATCTAGAATTGACAAATGGACCTCATAAAATTTCAAAGCTTCTGTAAGGAAAAGGACACTGTCATTAGCACAAAATGGCAACTTATATATTTGGAAAAGATCTTTATCAATCTGACATTGAATAGAGGATTAAAATCAAATATAAACAAAAATTGAAGAAGTTAGACTCCAGAGAATCAAATAACCCTAATAAAAATGGGGTATAGAGCCAAACAAAGAATTCTCAGCTGAGCAATATCAACTGTCTGAGAATTACCTAAAAGTGTTCAACATCCCTAGTCATCAGGGAAATGCAAATCAAAACAACCCTGAGATTCCAGCCCAACTTCTGGGCATATACCCAAAAGACACTACAACTCTAACATAATTCGGCAAGGGCACATGCTCCACTATCTTCATAACAGCCTTATTTATAATAACCAGATGGTGGAAAGAACCTAGATATCCTTCAACAGAGGAATAAAGACAGAAAATGTGGTATTTACTCATTTACACAATAAAGAACTACTTAGTTATTGAAAACAATGACTTCATGAAGCTCATACACAAATTAATGGAATTAAAACACATCATTCTTCCTGAGTTAACCCAATCACGAAGCACAGAATAGTATGCACTCATTAATATATGGACATTAGCCCAAAAGCTCGAATTACCCAATATATAATCCACAGCCCACATGAATCTCAAGAAGACTGATGACCAAAGTGTGAATGCTTCAGTTCTTCTTAGAAGGGGAAACAAAAGCATTCATAGGAGGAGATATGGAGACAAAGTTTGTAGCAGAGACTGAAAGAATGGCCACACAGACCCTGTCCCACCTGGGAATCCAGCCCATATACAGATAACCACCAAACACAGACAATATTGTCAATGCCAGGACAGGAGACAATATTGACAGGAGCCTGACAAAGCTGTGTCCTGAGAGGCTCTGCCAGAGCATTACATATACAAGTGTGGATGCTTGCAGCTAACCATTGAACTGATAATGGGGTCTATGTTGGAGGAATTTGAGAAAGGATTGAAGGAGCTGAATGGGTTTGCAACCACACAAGAACAACAATACCAAGCAATCTGAGCTCTCAGTGACTAAACCACATCCAAAGGGTACACATGGACATACTCATGGCTCCAGGCGCATACATAGCAGAGGATGGCCTTGTTAGTAACCAATTAGAGGAGAATCTCTTTGTCCTGCCAAGGTTGCCCCCCAGTGTAGGGAAATGTCAGAAGGGGTGGTTGGTTGTGTGGGGCAAAACTCTCATTGAAGTAGGGGGATGGGAAATGGGATAGAGAGGTTATGGATGGGAAACTGGGAAAGTTACTAGCATTTGAAATGTAAATAAAAAATCAAATAAAAATTAATGACAAGCCTGTAAAATAAAAATTTAAAAAACTTTCTGGGTGAGTCAGCATCCCTGACCTCTAGCTATACTACAATAATGAACAACAGTGATAATAACTGCATGGTAATTGTACAGAGACAGATAGGTTGATCAATTGAATAAAATTGAAGACGCAGAAATAAAACTACAAACTTACAGACACTTGGTCTATGAAAAGAATCCAAAAATATGCAGTGGAAAAAAGTAATTATCTTCAATAAATCATGCTAGTCTAACTGACAATCTATGTGTAGAAAAATGAAAGTAAATCCATATTAGTCACCTTGTACAAAAGTCAAATCCAAGTAGATCAAAGACTAGATACAAAACTAGATACACTGAATCTAATAGCAGAGAAAGTGTGAAAGAGCGTCAAAATCATTAGCATTCAGGGTGCAGAGAAGAATTTCCTGATTATGGCTCTTATGGTTCTGGCTGTAAGAACAGGAATAGATAAATGGATCCTCATAAAACAGAAAGCTTCTTTGAGGCAAAGGCCATAGTAAATAAGACAAATCATCAACCTATAGATTAGGGAAAAAAACCTCACTAAGCCCATATCCAATACAGGACTAATATCCAAATTTATTCAGAACTCAAGAAGGTAACCTCCAAAAGCAAACAACGCAATCAAAATTTGGGTATACAACTAAAAAGAGAATTCACAACAGAGGAATCTCGAATGGTTGAGAATCACTTGAAGAAATGCTCAATGTCCTGAGTGATCACGAAATATCAAAATGACTTTGAGATTCCAACTTATACCAATCAGAATGGCTAAGATCAATGCCTCAGGTGACAGCAGCACATGTTGGTGAGGATATGTAGAAAGAGAAACACTCCTTCCTTGTTGGTCGAATTTCAAACTAGTATAACAACTCTGGAAATCAATCTGGAGATTCCTCAGATAATTGAAAATATATTTACCTGACGATCCAGCTGTACCACTCTTTGGCATATACCCAAAAGAAACCATACCATACCACAGGGGCACATGTTCCATGGTGTGTACAGTGGCCTTATTTGTGATAGCCAGAAGCTGGAATAAACCCAGATGTCCCATGACATAAGAATGTATACAGAAAATGTGGTTCATTTACACAATGGTATACTACTCAGCTATTAAGAGTAAGGACATCCTGAGTTTTGCGGGCAAATGGGAGGAATTAGAAAATATCATCCTGAGTGCCATAACTCAGATCCAAAAAGACATGCATGGTATGTACTCACTAATAAGCGGATATTGGCCAAAAATTTACAGAATACTCAGGATACAATCCTCACAACTCAGGAAGGTTCACAAGCCAAAGGGCTCAAGTGCGGATCCCTCAATCCCAGTTGGGAGAGAGATGAAAGCAATCATGGATGTCAGAGGGAGTGAGGGACCAGGGTGGGAGAGGATGCAAGAAGGGGAAAGGGAGAACATGTTCAGATTTTGGGGGCAGGGGAAATAGGAATGAATCCACGAGGGTCAGCAGAAAGAAAGGAAACAGGCAACCTCAGGTGGTAGGGGTAGGGGGGACGCCTATAGATTTTTCCAGGGAACTGGAATCTCAGAGACTCTCAGAGCCTAGATTGATGGACCTTAGATGAAATTCCCTACAGTGGGGAGAGGGAACTTGTAGACTCTATTTCCAGTAGAAAGACAGGGAATTGAGTAGAGGGATGGGGTTGCTACCCCACAGTTAAAACTTCTGACCCAGAATATTTCCTGTTTAAATGGAAGAGACAAAAATGAAGAAGCGCCTGAGGGAAAAGATATCTAATTACAGACCCAAATTGGTTCTAGATGAATGGGAGGCCCGAAGAGCTAACACAATTAGTGATTCTATAATGTACTTACTTACCTACAGGAGCCTAGTATGGCTGCTCTCTGTGTAGCCTAGAGAAAGTGAAAGCACCTGAAAGTGTCAGATGTAGATACTTACAGCCAATGCACAGAAGCTTGGGACCTCTGTGGTTGAATTAGGGAAAGTGGGAAGAAGGCAACTCTATCAGAAAACCAGCAGTCTCAACTAACCTGGACCCCTAAGCTCTCTTTAGACACAGAGACATCAACCAGACAGTGTATCCCATCTGATACGAAGCCCCAGACAGCAGAAGACTTTCTGGATTGGCCCCAGTGATAGAAGATACCCCTAAGCCTTGAGAGACTTGAGGTCCACGGGAGTGAAGAGGTCTGATGGGGTACAGGTGGGGGTCGGGTGGGGACATCCTATTGAAGACAGGTAGGAGGTATTAAATGAGGAATAGTCAGTAGGCAGGGTGGGAGAGGAATAATGACTAGGCAGTAAAATAAATATTAAAATTAATAAAAATGAAGATATTGTTGAATGTTCATGATTAGAACTGTTGATTTTAAACAACTGCATTGAAAATACAGTAAGTAAAGTGGAAAAAACCAGAGATATCATTGGAAGAATTCTAAGAAACATATATCCACAGCACCTCCTAACAATAACTCACACACTTTTTCTTGCATGCTTGCTGAAAAGGAGGGATCATTATTATGCTTAAGTTACTGTGCCTATTTTTGAGTTGAGCTGTTATGCTATTTTCCTAGATTTAGCTAACACAAAGATGGAAGGTAAATAATATATAATTTTTTTACCAATTATCCATTCAGATGTTTGTTAACATGTCATGGCTATGGGTCCCAATGTCTTCAGGCATTGCTTTTTATAAAAACCTATATCTTTAAATATATATTTATAAATCATTATCTCTATTCAACTATGGTCTGACTCTCTGGGTATAAAAGAGAGCTACAATTTGCCTTATTCAAAATATTATCATTTTAGTCACTGTGCTGACAATACCACATGAAGATTCTTGTCTATTTAAAATAGAGTAAAATCTGTGCTAAAATTATTATGTAATGATGATCTACAGGAGACGTAGTATACCTATGGCACTAATTTTGGTTCTGAATTTTACATCAAATTATTTGAGTATATACAGACCGAAATTTTAAAATCTTTACATATATAATTTGTATGTATTAAGATTGATAATATTACTATTCTAAATTGTACTTATACACACATTCAAAGAACAGAAATGTATGTGAAAGTAATTGTATAAGAATAATATGTAGCTTCTTAACTTTTTAAATAAATAAGAATTTTTTTAATGTGAGTCTCCATCAGGGTTGTTTAAAGTTATTTTTTCCTCCCTTAAATGTAAATAACTACGTTTTCTACATTCTAGCACCAACTGCTGTAAAGGAGTGCTGCAAATAGTGCTAGGGTGAGAGTAGTGAAGCCAACAACAAACTACTTTCATAAGTTTTATAAACCTGAGATTCAAAAGCTTTCCAAATCATACTTTTCATTTAATCAAATCTGTTACTGTTTTTTGCACTTCATTTTGTTTTCCATGTTGATGAAAGCACTGCACAGTTTCAAAGGCACGGTAAATAATGTGTCTTTTTCATTCATGTGCGCATGCGCGCACACACACCCACACACACACACACCCACACACACACACACACACACACACACACACACACACACACATTCCTAAAGCAGGAAAAACTCAAATCAATGAAGAGCAGCTTCAAGCTTTAGAGAACATTTAATATCTCATGCATGCAATTCTGTTGTATCAAATGAAATTGTTCTATATATTTATGGTGGGAGGCTACTGGAAACATATAACAAAATAGAGTATTAACTTTTGTACAGTCTCGCAGTTTACATATACTTTTAATGTATTACAACTTGATTATGTTTACATGAAATTAACAAAAATCACTTCCTGTTATAATATGTGAATTCCCTGAGTCCATGGATTTTTAAAGTAACTTTATATATCAGAAATGACACATTTTTATTTTATTTTTAAAATTGTATTGCTGTTCAAAAATGGTACTCTGTTGTCCAAAACATAGATATTCATAATTGTACATTCAGCAATGTAAATAACCATATGAAATCTTTTTGATTGAATCTAATCAAAATAAAAATTTTAATGAATTAAAAAGTCTGTACTAAAGCCAAGTTATGTCTGAGCATAGTGAAAGTACAGTACATTTATCAGTCTTGGTATTCTAGAAGCAATAAATCTAAGGGGTACAGAAGAAGAAATGCCCTGGGAGCTGGATCCAATATCCTAATCAATCAGCAATGAACAATGTTACCTTTTGGCTGAAATCACATGTTCTTCATCTGGACTCTGAATTAGTCCTAGCTTTCTATATACTCATTTGTACTTGTGGGAAAGAACAAAAGGAGGGACAGAAGAAAACACTACAAACATCTTGAAATATTTTGGTATTATTGACTGGGATGATAATTTGTATAAAAAGTTCATCATGCATGACTTTGTGTAGGGTAGTAGAATTTCATTGAAAATATATATTTGCTGACTTTTCAAAGTTAAGTGAAGATATTAAATAGGAGACTTTAAATGAATTTCTGGTCTTGAGACCAGCACTGCAAATACATAGAAACTTAGGAGGCATTGGCATGCACTGACTAAGAAAGATAGTGATAATGACTTAAGAGAGAAGTCAGAGGTCTGTGTCTGGCATGTGACAGTATCAGTAGTTCAGAGTGCATTTTAGTTACAATTTACAAAACTTAAATTACATTCAGTGACATACATTAATAAGAGTATATCGCTTAATCATACACCTGCAAGTTGACTACACTTCAACAGATCAATAAAGGCTGCTTGGGTACGACTCTAAGCTGTTGTTGTATCATGGCTTCTCATTCTTTCTGTCCCATTGCCTTATGTTATTTTAACTACCTTCCACTTAGGCAACAACTAGTGACAATTGTTTTGAAAAAGTATATCACATTGATGAGCCTACCAAGATTTACCAGGAAACAGCACTTCAGCCAGACTAACCACAGGTCACAGAGAGTGTACCCAAATTAACAAAATCAGAAATGAAAAGGGAAAAATAACAAAAGAATCTAAAGAAATTTAAAGAAATCATCAGATCCTTCCACAAAAGTCTATCTTCAACAAAACTGGAAAATCTGGAGGAAATGGACAATTTTCTAGGCAGATACCAAGTACCAAAGTCAAATCAGGAACAAATGAACCAGCTAAACAGCCGCATAACTCCTAAAGAAATAGAAGCACTTACGAAAAGTCCCCCAACGAAAAACAGCCCAGGACCAGACAGGTTTAGTGTACAATTCTAATAGACCTTTATAAAAGAGCTTATATGAACACTGTCCAAACTATTCCAGAAAATAGAAACAGACAGAGCACTACCAAATTCCTTCTCTGTAGCCACAATTACTCTTATACTGAAACCACACAAAGACCTAATATAGAAAGAGAACTTCAGACCAATTTCTTTTGTGAATATTGGCACAAAAATACTAAATGAAATTTTTGCAAACCGAATCCAAGAACACATCAAAACGATCATCCATCAAGATCAAGTAGGCTTCATCACAGGGATGCAGGAACAGTTTGATATACAGAAATCCATCAATGTAATCCACTATATAAACAAACTGAAAGATAAAAACCACATGATTATTTCATTAGATGCTGAAAAAGCATTTGACAACATTCAACACCCATTCGTGATAAAAGTCCTCGACAGAACAGGGATTTAAGGACCATATCTAAACCTAGTAAAAGCAATATACAGCAAACCAGTAGCTAACATCAAACTAAATGGAAAGAAATTTGAAGCACTCCCAGTAAAATCAGAGACTGGACAAGGCTGCCCACTCTCTCCCTATTTCTTCAATATAGTACTCGAAATCCTAGCCAGAGCAATCAGACAATTGAAACCAGTCAAAAGGATACAAATTGGAAGGGAAGAAATCAAAATATCACTACTTGCAGATGATATAATAGTATACTTAATTAACCCCAAAAGTTCCACCAGAGAACTACTAAGCCTGATAGAAAACTTCAGCAAAGTGTCAGGGTATAAAATTACCTCAAACGAATCAGTAGCCTTCCTGTACTCTAAGGATAAGCATGCTGAGAAAGAAATTATGAAAATGACACCATTCACAATAGTGCCAAATATTATAAAAGATCTTGGTGTGACTTTTTTTTTATTAACTTGAGTATTTCTTATATACATTTCGAGTGTTATTCCCTTTCCCGGTTTCCGGGCAAACATCCCCCTAATCCCTCCCCCGCCCCTTCTTTATGGGGGTTCCCCACCCCTTCCTCCCCCCATTGCCGCCCTCCCATCAAAAATCTAGTTCACTGGGGGTTCAGTATTAGCAGGACCCAGGGTTTCCCCTTCCACTGGTGCTCGTACTAGGATATTCATTGCTACCTATGAGGTCAGAGTCCAGGGTCAGTCCATGTATAGTCTTTAGGTAGTGGCTTAGTCCCTGGAAGCTCTGGTTCCTTGGCATTGTTGTACATATGGGGGCTTGAGCCCCTTCAAGCTCTTCCAGTTCTTTCTCTGATTCCTTCAACGGGGGTCCTATTCTCAGTTCAGTGGTTTGCTGCTGGCATTTGCCTCTGTATTTGCTGTATTCTGGCTGTGTCTCTCAGAGCGATATACATCCAGCTCCTGTCGGCCTGCACTTCTTTGCTTCATCCATCTTGTCTAATTGAATGGCTGTATATGTATGGGCCACATGTGGGGCAGGCTCTGATTGGTTGTTCCTTCTGTGTCTGTTTTAATCTTTGCCTCTCTATTCCCTGCCAAGGGGATTCTTGTTCTGCTTTTAAAGAAGGAGTGAAGCATTCACATTTTGATCATCTGTCTTGAGTTTCATTTGTTCTAGGCATCTAGGGTAATTCAAGCATTTGGGCTAATAGCCACTTATCAATGAGTGCATGCCATGTGTGTTTTTATGTGATTGGGTTAGCTCACTCAGGATGATATTTTCCAGTTCCAACCATTGGCCTAGGAAATTAATAAAGTCATTGTTTTTGATAGCTGAGTAGTATTCCATTGTGTAGATGTACCACATTTTCTGTATCCATTCCTCTGTTGAAGGGCATCTGGGTCCTTTCCAACTTCTGGCTATTATAAATAAGGCTGCGATGAACATAGTGGAGCACGTGTCTTTTTTATATGTTGGGGCATCTTTTGGGTATATGCCCAAGAGAGGTATAGCTGGATCCTCAGGCAGTTCAATGTCCAATTTTCTGAGGAACCTCCAGACTGATTTCCAGAATGGTTGTACCAGTCTGCAGTCCCACCAACAATGGAGGAGTGTACCTCTTTCTCCACATCCTCGCCAGCATCTGCTGTCACCTGAGTTTTTTATCTTAGCCATTCTCACTGGTGTGAGGTGAAATCTCAGGGTTGTTTTGATTTGCATTTCCCTTATGACTAAAGATGATGAACATTTCTTTAGGTGTTTCACAACCATTCGGCATTCCTCAGCTGTGAATTCTTTGTTTAGTTCTGAACCCCATTTTTTAATAAGGTTATTTGTCTCCCTGCGGTCTAACTTCATGAGTTCTTTGTATATTTTGGATATAAGGCCTCTATCTGTTGTAGGATTGGTAAAGATCTTTTCCCAATCTGTTGGTTGCTGTTTTGTTCTAACCACAGTGTCCTTTGCCTTACAGAAGCTTTGCAGTTTTATGAGATCCCATTTGTCGATTCTTGATCTTAGAGCATAAGCCATTGGTGTTCTGTTCAGGAAATTATTTCCAGTGCCCATGTGTTCCAGATGCTTCCCTAGTTTTTCTTCTATTAGTTTGAGTGTATCTTGTTTGATGTGGTTGTCCTTGATCCACTTGGACTTAAGCTTTGTACAGGGCGATAAGCATGGATCCATCTGCATTCTTCTACATGTTGACCTCCAGTTGAACCAGCACAATTTGCTGAAAATGCTATCTTTTTTCCATTTCATGGTCTTGGCTCCTTTGTCAAAAATCAAGTGCCCATAGGTGTGTGGGTTCATTTCTGGGTCTTCGATTCTGTTCCATTTGTCTATCTGTCTGTTTCTGTACCAATACCATGCAGTTTTTATCACTATTCCTCTGTAATACTGCTTGAGTTCAGGGATAGTGATTCCCCCTGAAGTCCTTTTATTGTTGAGGATAGTTTTAGCTATCCTGGGTTTTTTGTTATTCCAGATGAATTTGCAAATTGTTCTGTCTAACTCTTTGAAGAATTGGATTGGTATTTTGATGGGGATTGCATTGAATCTGTAGATCGCTTTTGGTAAAATGGCCATTTTTACTATATTAATCCTGCCAATCCATGAGCATGGGAGATCTTTCCATCTTCTGAAGTCTTCTTCAATTTCTTTCTTCAGAGTCTTGAAGTTCTTATTGTGCAAATCTTTTACTTGCTTGGTTAAAATCACACCGAGGTACTTTATATTATTTGGGTCTATTATGAAGGGTGTCGTTTCCCTAATTTCTTTCTCGGCTTGTTTCTCTTTTGTGTAGAGGAAGGCTACTGATTTATTTGAGTTAATTTTATACCCAGCCACTTTGCTGAAGTTGTTTATTAGCGTTAGTAGTTCTCTGGTGGAACTTTTGGGATCACTTAAATATACTATCATATCATCTGCAAATAGTGATATTTTGACTTCTTCTTTTCCGATCTGTATCCCCTTGACCTCCTTTTGTTGTCTGATTGCTCTGGCTCGAATTTCAAGAACTATATTGAATAAGTAGGGAGAGAGTGGACAGCCTTGTCTAGTCCCTGATTTTAGTGGAATTGCTTCAAGTTTCTCTCCATTTAGTTTACTGTTAGCAACAGGTTTGTTGTATATGGCTTTTACTATGTTTAGGTATAGGCCTTGAATTCCTATTCTTTCCAGGACTTTTATCATGAAGGAGTGTTGAATTTTGTCAAATGCTTTCTCAGCATCTAATGAAATGATCATATGGTTTTGTTCTTTCAGTTTGTTTATATAATGGATCATGTTGATAGTTTTCCGTATATTAAAACACCCCTGTATGCCTGGGATGAAGCCTACTTGTTCATGGTGGATGATTGTTTTGAAGTGCTCTTGGATTCGGTTTGCCAGAATTTTATTGAGTATTTTTGCGTCGATAATCATGAGGGAAATTGGTCTGAAGTTCTCTTTCTTTGTTGGGTCTTTCTGTGGTTTTGGTATAAGTGTAATTCTGGCTTTGTAGAAGGAATTCGGTAGTGCTCCACCTGTTCCAATTTCGTGGAATAGTTTGGATAATATTGGTATGAGGTCTTCTATGAAGGTCTAATAGAATTCTGCACTAAACCCGTCTGGACATGGGCTCTTTTTGGTTGGGAGACCTTTAATGACTGCTTCTATTTCCTTAGGAGTTATGGGGTTGTTTAACTGGTTTATCTGTTCCTGATATAACTTCGGTACCTGGTATCTTTTTAGGAAATTGTCCATTTCCTGCAGATTTTCAAGTTTTGTTGAATATAGGCTTTTATAGTAAGATCTGATGATTTTTTGAATTTCCTCTGAATCTGTAGTTATGTCTCCCTTTTCATTTCTGATTTTGTTAATATGGACGCACTCTCTGTGTCCTCTCGTTAGTCTGACTAAGGGTTTATCTATCTTATTGATTTTCTCAAAGAACCAAATTTTGGTTCTGTTGATACTTTCTATGGTCCTTTTTGTTTCAACTTGGTTGATTTCAGCTATGAGTTTGATTATTTCCTGCCTTCTACTCCTCCTGGGTGTATTTGATTCTTTTTGTTCTAGAGATTTTAGGTGTGCTGTCAAGCTGCTGACATATGCTCTTTCCTGTTTCTTTCTGCAGGCACTCAGCGCTATGAGTTTTCCTCTTAGCACAGCTTTCATTGTGTCCCATAAGTTTGGGTATGTTGTACCTTCATTTTCATTAAATTCTAAAGAGTCTTTAATGTCTTTCTTTATTTCTTCCTTGACCAGGTTATCATTGAGTAGAGCATTGTTTAATTTCCACGTATATGTGGGCATTCTTCCCTTATTGTTATGGAAGACCAGTTTTAGGCCGTGGTGGTCCGATAGCGCGCATGGGATTATTTCTATCTTTCTGTACCTGTTTTGGCCTGTTTTTTGTCCAATTATATGGTCAATTTTGGAGAAAGTACCATGAGGAGCTGAGAAGAAGTTATATCCTTTTGCTTTAGGATAGAATGTTCTATAAATATCTGTTAAGTCCATTTGGCTCATGACTTCTCTTAGTCTGTCTATGTCTCTGTTTAATTTCTCTTTCCATGATCTGTCCATTGATGAGAATGGGGTGTTGAAATCTCCTACTATTATTGTGTGAGGTGCAATGTGTGTTTTGACCTTTAGTAAGGTTTCTTTTACGTATGTAGGTGTCCTTGTATTTGGGGCATAGATATTTAGGATTGAGAGTTCATCTTGGTGGATTTTTCCTTTGATGAATATGAAGTGTCCTTCCTTATCTTTTTTGATGACTTTTAGTTGAAAATTGATTTTATTTGATATTAGAATGGCTACTCCAGCTTGCTTCTTCTGACCATTTGCTTGGAAAGTTGTTTTCCAGCCTTTCACTCTGAGGTAGTGTCTGTCTTTGTCTCTGAGGTGTGTTTCCTGTAGGCAGCAGAATGCAGGGTCCTCGTTGCATATCCAGTTTGTTAATCTATGTCCTTTTATTGGGGAATTGTGGCAATTGTTGTTGAGAGATATTAAGGAATAGTGATTATTGCTTCCTGTTATATTCATATTTGGATATTAGGTTATGTTTGTGTGCTTTTCTTCTCTTTGTTTTGTTGCCAAGATGATTAGTTTCTTGCTTCTTCTAGGGTATAGCTTCCCTCCTTATGTTGGGCTTTACCATTTATTATCCTTTGTATTGCTGGATTTGTAGAAAGATATTGTGTAAATTTGGTTTTATCATGGAATATCTTGGTTTCTCCATCTATGTTAATTGAGAGTTTTGCAGGATACAGTAACCTGGGCTGGCTTTGGTGTTCTCTTAGGGTCTGTATGACATCTGTCCTGTATCTTCTGGCTTTCATAATTTCTGGCGAAAATTCTGGTGTGATTCTGATAGGTCTGCCTTTATATGTTACTTGACCTTTTTTCCTTACTGCTTTTAATATTCTTTCTTTATTTTGTGCATTTGGTGTTTTACTATTATGTGACGGGAGGTGTTTCTTTTCTGGTCCAATCTATTTGGAGTTCTGTAGGCTTCTTGTGTGCCTATGGGTATCTCTTTTTTTAGGTTAGGGAAGTTTTCTTCTATGATTTTGTTGAAGATATTTATTGGTCCTTTGAGCTGGTAGCCTTCACTCTCTTCTATACCTATTATCCTTAGGTTTGATCTTCTCATTGAGTCCTGGATTTCCTGTATGTTTTGGACCAGTAGCTTTTCTCTTTACATTATCTTTGACAGTTGAGCCGATGATTTCTATGGAATCTTCTGCTCCTGAGATTCTCTCTTCCATCTCTTGTATTCTGTTGGTGAAGCTCGTATCTACGGCTGCTTGTCTCTTCTTTTGCTTTTCTCTATCCAGGGTTGTTTCCATGTGTTCTTTCTTGATTGCTTCTATTTCCATTTTCAATTCCTTAACTGTTTGATTGTGTTTTCCTGGAATTCTTTCAGGGATTTTTGTGACTCTTCTCTATGGGCTTCTACTTCTTTATTTATGTTTTCCTGGAATTCTTTTAGGGATTTTTGCGATTCCTCTCTGTAGGCATCTACTTGTTCTCTAAGGGAGTTCTTCACATCTTTCTTGAAGTCCTCCAGCATCATGATCAAATATGATTTTGAAACTAGATCTTGCTTATCTGGTGTGTTTGGATATTCCGTGTTTGCTTTGGTGGGAGAATTGAGCTCCGATGATGCCATGTAGTCTTGGTTTCTGTTGCTTGGGTTCCTGAGCTTGCCTCTCACCATCAGATTATCTCTAGTGTTACTTTGTTCTGCTATTTATGACAGTGGCTAGACTTTCCTATAAGCCTGTATGTCAGAAGTGCTGTAGACCTGTTTGCCTGTTTTCTTTCAGCCAGTTATGGAGACAGACTGTTCTGCTTTCGGGCATGTAGTTTTTCCTATCTTCAGGTCTTCAGCTGTTCCTGTGGGCCTGTGTCTGGGGTTCACCAGGCAGGTCACTAGCAGCAGAAAAGATGGTCTTACCTGTGGTTCTGAGGCTCAAGTTTGCTCGTGGGGTGTTTCCTATGAGCTCTCCGCGGGGGCAGCAACCAGGAATTCTGCCCTGCCTTTTCCGGGAGCTTCCGTGCACCAGGGTTCCAGATGGCGTTTGGTGTTTTCCTCTGGCGTCTGAGATGTGTGTGCAGAGTGCAGTCTCTTCTGGTTTCCCAGGCGTGTCTGCCTCTCTGAAGGTTTAGCTCTCCTTCCCATGGGATTTGGTTGCAGAGAACTGTTTATCTGGTAGGTCCCTTCAGGTTCTGGCGGTGTCTCAGACGCAGCAGTCCTCCTGCTCCTGGGCCCTCCTCTATGGGAACCCAGAGGCCGTATACAGTTTCCTCTTGGGCCAGGGATGTGGGCAGGGGTGGGCAGTGTTGGTGGTCTCTTCTGCTCTGCAGCCTCAGGAGTGCCCACCTGACCAGGCGGTGAGGTCTCTCTCCCATGGGGTTTGGGAGCAGAGAGCTGCTGCGGGCCGGAATCTGTGGGTTTGGGACTCCCGGTAAACACCAGAAGTGCCCGGTCCTAGAGGAATTTTGCCTCTGTGTGTCCTGAGTTCACCAGGCAGGTCGCTTGCAGCAGAAAAGTTGGTCTTACCTGTGGTCCCGAGGCTCAAGTTTGCTCGTGGGGTGCTGCCTATGAGCTCTCTGCGGTGGCAGCAACCAGGAAGCCTTGGTGTGACTTTAACCAAGCAATGAAAGATCTGTAAGACAAGAACTTCAAGTCTCTGAAGAAAGAAATGGAGGAAGGGCTCAGAAGATGGAAAGATCTCCCATGCTCATGGATTGGCAGGACTAATATAGTAAAGATGGTCATTTTGCCAAAAGCAATCTACAGATTCAAAGTAATCCCCATCAAAATTCCTACTCCTTTCTTTTTTAAAGCAATCTTTTTTAAGGGTTTATTATTTATTTTATTTTATTTACACGAGTAAACTGTAGCTGTCTTCAGACACACCAGAAGACAGCATCAGATCCTGTTATAAGTGGTTGTGAGCCACCATGTGGTTGCTGGGACGTGAACTCAGGACCTCTGGAAGAACAGTCAATGCTCTTAACCACTAAGCCATCTCTCCAGCCCTCCTACTCCATTCTTTATAGAGATAGAAAGAACAATTTACAAACTCATTTGTAATAAAAAAAAAACCCAGGATAGCGAAAACTACACTCAACAATAAAAGAACTTCTGGGAGAACCACCATCCCTGACTTCCAGCAGTATTACAGAGCAATAGTCATAAAAACTGTATGGTATTGGTCCAGAGACAGGTAGATCGATAAGTGGAAAGAACTGAAGACCCATAAATGAACCCACAAACCTATGGTCACTTGATCTCTGACAAGGGAGCTAAAACCATCCAATGGAAGAAAGAGAGCATTTTCCAGAAATGGTGCTGTTTCTGAAAGATCCCCATTTGATATTAGCGCAGCCATTTCTTAAGAATGATAATCTTTTAAGCTGGCCCTAGACGTTAGACAATAGACCAGAAAGTACAGAAAGCACATTCCCACCCGCTCTCTAGGAAGCTGTCTGACCACAAGAACAGATGGTGTAGACCGTATTAACTACAGGGCAATTACAAGGCAGGAAACATCTCCGGGAAGCTTACTGACCACTATAGATTGTACTGCAAGACAAAAAAGATGTCCTTGGTATTGACATAGCTGTGCTAACATAGCTATAGCTTCATCCTGGGAACTCCAGAAGAGAAACATTTTCCAAATCAGATATCCTTGGTCCTTGTCCTGGGATCCCCCAGACAGGAAAACATATATCAAGTCAGACGTCCTTTGTACTGAAATGGCTGTGTTGATATGTTTGCAGCCTGGTCCTGGGAACTCCATGATGGAAAACATCTGCCTAGTCAGTTATCCGTGACACTAAAATAGCTGAACTAATGAAACTGTGTAACCTTAAATGATTATATAAGCTGTACATTTCTGCTATTCGGAGCTCTTCACAATCCTCCTGCATGAGGATCATGTGGAGCCCCAATGCTTTGGTATGCTGAGTAAACCTCTTGCTTTTGCATAAAGATGTGAATTCCGCATGTTTGTGGGGTGGTGGGTGTCCTCAAGATTGGAGCAAGAGTCTGCTCAATCTGAGGGTCTTTCAGTTCTACTGGAGGTCAGCATGTAGAAGAATGCAAATTGATCTATTCTTATCACCCTGTACAAACTTAAGTCTAAGTGGATAAAGGACCTCCACATCAAACGAGATACACTCAAATAATAGAAGAAAAAGTGGGGAAAAGTCCTGAATATGTGGGCACTGAAAAAAATTTCCTCAACAAAACACCAATGGCTTATGCTCTAAGATCAAGAATAGACAAATGGAACCTCATAAAACAACAAAGCTTTTGTATGGCAAAAGATACTCTCGTTAGGACAAAAAACAGCAACCAACAGATTGGGAAACGATCTTTACCAATCCTACATCAGATAGAGGGCTAATATCCAAAATGTACAAAGAACTCAAGAAGTTAGTCTCAAGAGAGCCAAATAACTCTATTAAAAATGGAGTACAGAGCTAAACAAAACATTCTCAGCTGAGGTATATCGATTAGCCAAAAAGTACCTAAAGAAATGTTCAACATCCTTTGTCATCAGGGAAATGCAAATCGAAATAAACCTGAGATTCCACCTAACACCAGTCAGAATGGCTAATTTTAAAAACTCAGGTGACAACAGATGCTGGCGAGGATGTGGAAAGAGGAACACTCCTCTGTTGTTGGTGGGATTGCAGACTGGTACAACCATTCTGGAAATCAGTCTGGAGATTCCTCAGAAATTGGACATTGAACTACTTGAGGACCCAGCTATACCTCTCCTGGGCATATACCCAAAAGATGCTCCAATATACAACAACGACACATGCTCCACTATGTTCATAGAAGCCTTATTTATAATAGCCAGAAACTGGAAGAACCCAGAGGCCCTTCAACAGAGGAATGGATACAAAAAATGTGGTACAGCTACACAATGGAGTACTACTCAACTATCAAAAACAATGACTGCATGAAATTCATAGGCAAATGAAATGAACTAGAAAATATCATGCTGAGTGAGGTAACCCAATCACAGAAAAAACATGCTTGGTATGCATTCATTGATAAGTGTATATTAGCCCAAAACCTCGAATTACCCAAGATGTAATCTACAGACCACAAGTAGCTCAAGAGGAAGGATGACAAAATGCGGATGCTTCCACTCCTTCTTAAAAGGGGAAAAAATAACCATAGGAGGGGATATGGAAGCAACGTTTAGAGCAGTGACTCAAGGAATGGCCATTCAGAGCCTGCACCACATGTGACCCACCAAAGCAAAGAGTTCTTATTTATTTAGCTATTTATTTATTTATTTATATTTCATCATTTTATTTATTTACATTTCAAAGGTTATCCCCTACTCAGTTTACCCTCTGCAAAATCTCTATCCTTCCCTCACTCCCCCTGCCTCTATGAGGAGCTCCACTATCCAACCACCCACCTACCTACTCCCAATTCAGTCCCCTAACATTCTCTTATGCTAGGTTATTGAAACTCCACAGGACCAAGTGACTCCCCTGTAATTGATGCCTGATAAACAGGGACTAAAACACCAACTAAAAGGTACACACGAGGGGATACATGGCTCCAGTTGGATATGTAGCAGCAGATTATCTTGTTTGGCACATAGTTCTTATACCTGGATTTCAGGAAAGAAATTGGATATTGAGGCTTAGCTCTCCTGCTCAATTTCCTACACACATATCTGATATTGATGAAGGTACTTATACTTCTCTTTCCCTACTTCCAGTCGGCATGTAGTAAGAATTGAAATCTTATTTCTATCTAAAACAGACTATAACTTCATTGTGTATGTCCTCCCTGTCTCAAAAAGCAGTCTATTCAATATTCGTTGCAGTATACACTTTCATACTCCATTATGCATATACTTACTAACGTTTTCCCATTTCCTATCTAGAAGAAATCAAAACGATAAGACTGAATACCCTGGCAAAAGCAATTTAAGAGATCCCGGGCTTATTGGGATTACAATCCAAATTACAGTTCATCATTGCAAAGATTTCAAGGTGGCAAGATATTGAGGCAGGGTGTCAGAATAGCTGAGACAAATGAACTAATACAAGCATGCTAGTATTCCACTCTCTCTCCCCAGTTTTACACTTCAATGTACTCTGTAGGACAATATTTTGCATAAAATTAAGATGAGTTTTCCCAAGACAGTTAACTAAAGACAATCCCTCACAGATGTGCTAAGATACAGTCACACTTCAACAATTTCTCACAGATGTCCCTTGTGGCTTCCTTTTTTCTGTGAGAAGTTGGCAATTAATACTAATTATAACATACTTTACTTGCTTGTGTAGGCAAAAAGACTCCTAAGTTTCAATTGGACAATACTTACCCTGATAACAGGAAACAATATACAGGGTATCATTCCAAGAGAACAGCTATTTTACTGCAGCTGCTCCTAACAAATAGTATATGGGCCCAACTGACAACTTTTATGTTACACTTGGAAAGAAATTTGACACAAATCAACAACATCTAGGATCTTAGGTGTTTGGGAAGCATTCTTTTCTACTGGATTCTAACTGGTGTGTTAGCAAGACAAGATACTGGAGATAATATGGCTCCAGCTCAGAGAAAGAGAAAGAATTGTTATATACATCTAAGTCCCTGTAAAAACAAATGATAAATATGAACTCCTTCCTTGCAGCTGCACGCAACATTGAATATCTATTTCAAAATATGCAGTATAGTTCCTGTTTTCATGAAAGACTGATGTGACCCTTATGCATACTAAGTCACAGAACTCCCTTTCTCTACATATAAGAACCTGGGATCTCATGAGAACTAATTCTGATCACAAGAGGTTTTTTAACCCCAACCATGCTTCGCCTAAATACCTGAACCCACATTCTTTACAGTTACCTGCTCTTGATCCTCCTTCTGAAACTTAAAGGTAAGCATGCCCCAAGAATAGATTTATGTCCTTATCTCTGAGCTACTCTTACCTTTTAAAGTAAAGGATTCCAGTTAGTTACCTGAACTTTCACAGCAGAGCAGGTCAGAATATTTTATTGCATAATAGATCCAGAATTCTGAGCACTGCCTGAACTGGCATGTCAATTCATAATTTTGATAAATAGAGTATAAATGATTCATCCATAACAGTTTACCACACATCGCTGCTCTTTTGGACCCTTTCCAGTGAGCTTTAATTTCTTCTATTTGTGCCAAATGGGGTTAGTAATATTCTACATGCCTCTATGTTATCAGGTTTTCTTTTCTTTTTCCTTATTAAAAATTCATTTTATTCATTTACATTTTAAATGTGATCCCAATTCCCACTTTCCCTTCTGAAAAACACCTATCCTAGCCCCATCTCCATGTTTCTATGATGGTGCTCCCTCACCAACCCACACACTTGCACATCACCACACTAGCATTCCCCTACACTGGGGCATCAAGCCTCTACAGGACCAAGGGGTTCCCCTCCCATGAATGCCAGATAAAGTAATCCTCTGCAAAATTAGCAGCTGGAGCCATGGTTCCTTCCATGTGTATTCTTTTGATAGTAATTAAGCCTTTAGGAGCTCTGGGGGATGAGGCATTCGTTTGTTGATGCTGCTGTTCTTCCTATGGGGATGCAAACCCCTTCAACTTCTTCAGTCATTCCTCTAACTCCTCCATTGTGGTCTCCTGATCATATGGTCAGCTGTGAGCATCTATCTGTATCTATATTGGTCAAGCCCTAGCAGAACCTCTAAGGGGACAGCTATATCAAGTTCCTGTGAGCTTGCAATTCTTTGCATCAACAATAGTGTCTCGGTTTGGTGGCTGCAGATGGGTTGGATCAGTAGGTAGGACAATCTCTGGATGGCCTTTCCTTCAGTCTCTGCTCCACTCTTTGTCCCTGCATTCCCCTTAGACATGAACAATTCTGTATTAATATTTTTAAGATGGGTGTGTGGCTTCATCCCTCAATCGGGGGCCATGCTGAACCCTTAAATCTGGTTTCTACAGGTTCTCTCTTTGTTGGGTATTTCAGTCAATGCTCTCTACATTGTGTTCCAGGAGCCTCATGTTTTCCTAGAATCTGGGGCTTTTCAGAGACTACCCAACAATTCTTCATGCCCATGTCCTTTCAATGTCCTGACCCTCTGTACTTCTCTCCCCATCTCCTCCCACACCTGATCCTGTCCCACTTTTTCCTCCTCTTCCTACTCGCAGGTCCCTCCCAACCTCTCTCTATCTCCCCAGATAATTTTCTTTCCCCTTCTAACTAGGACTGAAGAATCCACACTTGGGTATTCCTTCTTTTTGAGCTTCATATAGTCTGTGAGTTTTATCATGGGTATTCCAAGCTTTTTGCCTAAAATTCACTTATCAGTGAGGGTATAAGACTTATGTTCTGTAACTGAATTCTTACTCAGAATGATATTTTCTAGTTCCATCCATTTGCCTGCGAATTTCATGAAGTCATTGTTTTTAGTAGCTGAATAGTACTCTGTTTTGTAAATGTACCATATTTTCTGTATCCCTTCCTCTGTTGAGGGACATCTGAATTATTTCCAGCTTCTGGCTATTATAAATAAGACTGATAAGAGCATAGTGGAACATGTGTCCTTCTTATATTTTGAAGCATCTTTTCGGTATATTCCCAGGAGTTGTATAGCAGGGTCCTCTGATAGCACTATGTCCAATTTTCTGAGAAACCACCAGATTGATTTTCAGAGTTGTACCAGCTTATAATTCCACAATCAATAGAAGATGTTCCTCTTTATTTATATCTTCACCAGCATCTGTTGTCACCCTAAGATGTTTTCTTTTCTTTTGCTGGATATTTTTATTTTCATTTCAAATGTTATCACTTTCTCAGTTATCACTCTAGAAACCCCCTATCCCATGCTCATCCACCCTCCCATCAACTTCCTCCGGGCTCCCTGCACTGACATTCCCCCACACTAGGACATCAAGTCTTCACAGGACCTAGGTCCTCTCCTACCATTGATGCCAGACATGGCCTTCCTCTGCTACATATGCATTTGGAGCCATGGGTCACTCCACAACTTGTACTCTTTGGTTGGCGGTTTAGTCCCTGGGAGCTCTGGGAGGTCTGCTTGGTTGATATTGTTGTTCTTCCTATTAGCCCAAATTCACAGACTACATGAAGTTCAAGAAGAAGAAAGACCAAAGTGTGGATGCTTCAGTCCTTCTTAGAAGGGGAAACAAAATACTCACAGCAGTAAATTCAGAGACAAAGTGTAGAAAAGAGCCTGAAGGTAAGGCCATCCAGAGACTGCCCAAAAATAGTCATCAAACTCAGATGGTATTGTAGATAAAAAGAAGTGCAAGCTGACAGGACCTTATATAACTGTTTCCTGAGTCGCTTTGCCAGAGCCTAATATACAGAGTTGGGTGTTTGCAGCCAACCATTTTACTGAGCATAGAGTCCACAATGGTGAAATTAGATAAAAGAACAAAGGAGCTGAATTTTGGATCTTATCTATTCTGACTGCTGTGAGGTAGAATCTCAGGGTCATTTTGATTTGCATTTCCCTGATGATTAAGAATGTTGAATGGCTTTATTGGCCTCTTAGCCATTCGAGATTCCTCAATTGAGAATTCTTTGTTTACCTCTGTACCCCATTTTTAATAGCGTTATTTTTTTTTCTGAAGTCTACCTTCTTGAGTTCTTTGTATATTTTCAATATTAGCCCTCCATTGAATGTAGGGTTAGTAGAGAACTTTTTGTGATTGGTAAGTTACTGTTTTTGTCCTATGGACGGTGTCTTTTTCCTTATAGGAGCTTATTTTGTGAGATCCCATTTGTCAAAAGTTGGTCTTAGAGCCCAAACCATTGATGTTTTCTTTAGGAAATTTTGCCCTATGCTCATGTGTTCAAGGCCCTTCCCCACTTTCTCTTCTATTATATTCACTGTATCTGGTTTTATGTTGAGGTTCTTGATCTACTTGAACTTGAGCTTTGTACAGGAGGATAGAATTGATCAATTTGCTTTCCTCTTTTTTAATTTTGTATTTATTTTTATTCTTCAGATTTTATTCCCCTCCCTGTCCACCCTTGGACGGTTCCACATCCCATACCTCCTCCCTGACTCTCTTCCTGGCCCCATCTTCATGTGGACGTCCCCACACCACCTCCCCACCACCCAACCAGAACTCTGTACTTCCTGGGACTTCCAGTCTCTCGAGGGTTAGGTACATCTTCTCTGACTAAACCCAGACCAGGAAGTGCTCTGTTGTATATGTTTTGAGGGCCTCATCTCAGCTGGTGTATGCGGCCTGGTTGGTGATCCAGTGTCTGCTAGCACCATTTGTTCAACATTCTGTCTTTTGTCTATTGGATAATTTGGCTTCTTTGTCAAAGATCAGGTGACCATAGTTATGTGGGTTTTATTTCTGGGTCTTCAATTTAATTTATTTATCTACCTATCTGCTTCTATACCAATACCATTCTGTTTTTATCACTATTGCTCTGTAGTACATCTTGAGGTCAGTTTGGTGATTCCCCTAGAAGTTCTTTTGTTGCTGAGAATAGATTTTGCTATCCTGTGTTTTTGGTTTTCCAATTTGAGAATTGGTCTTTCTATCTCTCTGAAGAATTGAGTTGGGATTTTTTTGCACCAAAATCAGAATCAGATGGTTTTAGTGCAGAATTCTGTCAGACCTTCAAAGAAGACCTAATAGCAATACTCTTCAAACTATTCCACAAAATTGAAACAGAAGGAATTCTCTCTTTCTCTTTCTCTCTCTCTCTCTCTCTCTCTCTCTCTCTCTCTCTCTCTCTCTCTCTCTCTGAATAAGATTGCATGACTGACTCCATAATTTCTGATCTGGCTTAGCAGTCCCATACTCTACTTTGGTTGAGGTGCTATGAAATCTAACCTTGTAGAAGTCTTTGTTTCAAAATGTCCTCATTACACACTCACTCGACCTGAGACTACAAAAAGAGATAAGTCCCAATGACGATTTTACCACTTCTAAAAGCTCTCTGTTTTATATAGTTTTTGAAACTAATAGTTACAAGATGTCTTTGTTCTTCTTTTCAAAATCCATGATGTCTTTAATTCCTCTCTCTCTCTCTCTCTCTCTCTCTCTCTCTCGCTCTCTGACACACACACACACACACACACACACACACACACACACACACAGCTCATACTTATCTGTGTGTTCCTATATATTTAAATACAACTTGCCTAATCTACATCTTACCTGAACAAGGATTATACCAATAGACATGTAAAGAATAAGAAACAATATCAGTGAAGAAGATTGTGTGTTGCTGCTGTGTTCTTTTTTAAAAAAAAATTCTTATTAGATTTATTTCTTTACTTACTTACATTTCAAATTGTATTCCCTTTCCCAGTTTCCTGTCCATCAGATGTCATCTGCAACCCCCCCCAATATGGCTGTTCTCCCCCTCCACCTACTTACTGCCCCCCAACATTCCCCTGCACTGGGGATCCAACCTCGGCAGGACCAAGGCCTTCCCCTTCAACTGGTGCCCCAACAAGGCTGCTACATATGCAGTTGGAGCCCTGGGTCAGTCCATGTATAGTCTTGCGGTAGGCGTTTTGTCCCTGGAAACTCAGCTTGGTTGGCATTGTTGTTCTTATGGGGTTGGAAACCCTTCAGCTCTTTCAATTCTTCCTCTAATTCCCCTAACAGGAGTCCTGTTCTCAGTGCAGTGATATCCTGCTAGCATTGACCTCTGTATTGGACATGCTCTGGATGTGTCTCTCAGGAGAGATATTTATCCAGTCCCTTTCAGCATGCACTTTTACCTTCATCAATCTGTTTTAGTTTTGGTGGCTGTGTATATACATACATATATATATGATATATGGGCCACATGTGGAGCAGACTCTGAATGCCATTCTTACGGTCACTGCTCTGAACTTTGCATCAATATCTCCTAGTATGGATAATTTTTCCCCTTTCTAGTAGAAGTGGGAACATCCACATTTTGGCCATCCTTCTTCTTGAGCTTCCTGTGTCCTATAGATTTCATATTGGGTAATTCGAGATTTTGGGCTAATATCCACTTATCAATGAGTGCATACCAAGTGTGTTTTTCTGTGATTGGGTTATCTCACTCAGATGATATTTTCCAGTTCATTCCATTTGCCTGTGAATTTTATTAAGTCATTTTTTTGATAGTTGAGTAGTACTCCCTTGTGTAGCTGTATCACATTTTTTTAATCCATTCTTCTGTTTAAGGGCCTCTGGGTTCTTTCCAGCTTCTGGCTATTATAAATAAGGTTGCTATGAACATAGTGGAGCATGTGTCTTTGTTGTGTTTTGGAGAATATTTTGGATATTTGCCCAGGAGAGGTATAGCTGGGTCCTCAGGTAGTTCAATGTCCAATTTTCTGAGGAACTTCCAGAGTGATTACCAAAGTGATTGTACCAGTTTACAATTACACCAACAATGGAGGACTGTTCCTTTTTCTCCACATCCGCGCCAGCATCTGCTGTCACCTGAGTATTTGATCTTAGCCATTCTGACTGGTGTGAGGTGGAATCTCAGGGTTGTTTTGATTTGCATTTCCCTTATGACAAAGGATGTTGAACATTTCTTTAGGTGCTTTTCAACCATTCAATATTCCTCGGGTGATAATGTTTTGTACAGCCCCGTACCCCATTTTAATCGGGTTATTTGGTTCTCTGGAGTCTTACTTTTTGAGTTCTTTGTATATTTTGTTTCGTAGCACACTATCAGTTGTAGGATTGGAAAAAATCTTTTCCCAATCTGTTGGTTGCCGTTTTGTCCTAATGAGAGTGTCTTTTGCCTTACAGAATATTTGTAGTCTAAAATGGAACAGTCAATCATCAGAATAATTGACTTTGAAATAATGAACCAGAGGAAATATTAATTCACTTGAATTTCTGTTTCCAGTTATTTTTCAATTCATATAAAAGCTAATTCAGCAAGCAATTATTATATCCAGATTCCCATCTGTATCTAGAGCTAGACATAATTTAATAAACTGTACCTAGCTCTATGTCTCTGTGCATATCATCCGATCTCAGTTGAAGGTTTCATGACTCAGCAAACCAACTGAGAAATTACAATTTAATTTTATGACATCTGCATGTGATACTGTGGGAAGTACTCCTACATCAAGTGGAACGACTCAAGTTAATGTTATTTTCACAGAGACACAAATACAGAAAGAGAATGAGATGCACAAACAGCACTAATTGCAGTGATTAGAGCTGTATGTTGGAATTAATCTGTCTGATGGAGGTCATGAGATTAGCAATCACTCTTCCCAGAAACTTCAATCAATCCCATGAACTTTTGTGGGAAATGAGAAGAGAGTTGATGATTTTCTTTACCTGAGCCCTTCATCATTATATGCAAACAGCTTTCCTTGAAAATGTTATTCTCATGAGAAATTTGGTTTATTTTATTTTTAATAATTTTATTTTTCTTGAATATTTTTTGTATTTACATTTCAAATATTATCCCCTTTTTCCCCTCCCATCTTCCATTCCCCTCCCCCTGTTTCTATGAGGATGATCCCATTCACACACACACACACACTCCAACCTCAACATCCTGGAATTACCCTACAGTGGTGAAATATGCCTTCACAAGACAAAGGATACTTCCGCCCATTGATGCTGGTTTCTAGTCCACAGATTACTTAATTAAAATGATTTTCAATATCATAGGAAGATATTACACTGGACGAATAATACACAGGGAAGATATTTGTTTGATACTCACAAGAAACTAAAGGTATTTTGTGAACATATGTGGCACTGGAGAATAAAAGTAGAGACAGAGTCACATATGCATATCTTAAATTCCGCTAAGGAAAATAATTAGGAAAAAAGATGAAATGTATAATATTTTAAAATATATGTGAAATATGTCCTATTGTCTATAGATAAGGAGGCACTGTTGGCTTAGATGTTAAAAACAAGATAGAGTGGGTGAGCATTATGAAGAAGAGGAAATTTGATAAAAAGATACATGGATAAAATGATTTAAAAGATGTGAGAGTGAATCATGTAGCCAAACATTCTGAAAGGACTTCACTGAAGGCCTCAGAATATATGAAGGAAATAACCTTTGCCAAAGAGCTTCCTCCCATTTTCCTGGACAGAGTTTTTTAGTCCAGGAGAATGGAAGCCACTTCAGGCTTGGAACGGAGAAGGACCATACCCTGATCTGAGCTTCAAAATGATTATTTGTATCTGATGATTGAACAAAGATTCTTTCGGGACTTATATAAGGAATGCTTTGGTGGATATTCCAAGACCACCAGTTCTTGGTCCTAGAATTAACACATGCCCACCTAGAGAGCCACATAACCTTTGGTAGAAGAGATAAAGCATACTTGGTTCTTATTCTTATGAAATATGCTCTACTCTCCTCTGAGGTGAAATACATTTCTCCTGAATCATGGGGTACTCCAGGGATTTGTATGTTCTTGTCAACATTCTTCTGCAAAGGTTGGACAGTGACCCTGCAATCCCTGTGCTAGTATCCTGAGATTTCTGTGCACTCAGAGCAGAGGACCTGAAGAATTGTCTGTCCTTCAACAACCCAACCAGCATCAAGTCAGAAGCAATTCACTAGATAGTATAAGGGCACTTCAGCCTGGTCTTTGAGGATGAAAGAGTGAAGGTGAAGGGGCATTGTACCAAGCATAGTTGTTGTAAAGATGCCAGTTAGTCCCCTTATAACAGCTAAACTGTAATAACTGGATAGTTCCACTACCTATAATTGTACACAGCCATGCAAACAAAATTAGTTGAGGTTCTCAAATCCCCTTTGTTAATAAAATTGCACAGATATTTGAATACTTAGTTTAGTTTTCAGTACTCTCATCCCAGATAGGCAATATTATAGGCCCTCCCTTGATGAGTTCCTTAATGTCAATAATTGGGTCCCTGAAAATGCTGCTGGTCAGTGCTTTAAAAGTTTTTTTGTGTCAGATGAGGTGGATCCTGGGCACATGTCATTGATATTCAGAATTTCCCATATTTGCCATTGTATCTTTATAGAATTAAATTTACCATCTAATTTAAAAGTGTTAAAAACATTTATTGTATTTTTTTTTTGGTTATTCATTATGATAGTGAATCTATGCTAATAGAAATATTGCAGAGGCATGGGTATCACACATGCATTATTTCTAGATAATTCTACTAGAAAAGCAAGCTGTAATACTGCTTTTCTACTCTGTGTTACACGTTATAAATTACAGTGCTAAATAAAATTTTAAATTGCAATGTTGTTTTCCATTATTGTAAGTTGATAAAATTTTAAGATTTGCTTCCTTTTTCAGTTTATTGTTTTATGTTATCTTAATCCAGAAGCTAATAAGACTTTTTGATGTCTATCCTATTCGGACACAGATGTTTTAGGCTATAAGTTTGGTATATTGTTTTTGTATTTCCAATTGGAACAAATTATGGAAATTTAAAAATATTAGTTTTGTGTAAATACTTATGCCAAAATACAAATCACTGCATAGGTTTACACAATATGTTAGTTTCTCACCAGATAACATCCTAATAGTATGCTCAAGTTTATTAGAACCTGCATTAGTTTATTAGATAAAGTTTTAACATCTCAAAGTTCCTTTTGCTTTTGGCTTCAGTTTTCTAGGGAAGCTGAGTTTCACCATCAGACATAACACTTTCAGGCATAATAGCGACTGTATAGGCTGAAGCTATCCCTCTACTTCTCATCAGCTACCGATGTAGAGCCTAATCTAAGATTTTTGGATACCGCCAACGTGGACGAATAGAGCCAGCATTATCCAAAAACAAAGTGGAAACTTTGGACTCAGCATACTTTACCAAAATGTAGAAATCATTATACAGCCAAAACTTATATTGTCTTTCACTACTATGCTTACTATATGAATCTTTTACTTTGGCCCAAGGAAGCTCATTAGCATTCCCTGCAAAGCAGATATCATAACGAACTGAGATTGATCCCTTAGTGTTGTATGTAGAATCCATTTTTATTTAAATTCTGGATGTATTTTCTCTATTAAATGAACACACAATTCCACTGCTTACTGAATGTCATCATTTCTGAATGAGCTGTGTTTATATTACCTTGCAGAATCTTGAAAGAGATGAATCGTGCCTTTTTCTGCTTTCAGCCTTTGATTAGTAGTCTGCTGTTTTTCATTTGAATTATAATGTATGCTAGTGTAACTTTCTATGAGTTTATATCAAATGAATTAGTTCACAATGTTAGATTTATACTTCTATTTTATCAAAATAAGAATGTTTGAGACAATATTTTATAAATAATATGCCCACAATCCAAATTATTTTCTTCCCTATTTTTGACCACTGTCCCTGAACTTGTAAATAATGTTACTGTACCCATTTCTACATTTGTATTTTTTCATAAAATGCTCAAATCCTTCTCTATACTTTGTAAATTTAATATTTAACTTACCATACATCTTGACTTTCCAACATCATTTTGTTTCTGCTTACAGGTTCTCTCTGTTTTGTGTTCTTATTTTGCTATTCAGACACCACTTTCTTTACTGCTTTTCCATACTTTCCCTTTGCTCTTTTCATATTTTAAATGAAGATTGTATAGTTTTGGTCAAGTAGTATAATACAGTGAATCCAGTACAGAACAGCCTTTCCTGATCATCAAAGTCCGGGCAAGAAGGGGTCTGAACTGTCAGAGTTATGAGAGTCAGAGATACTGAGAAAATGGTGCAATGATGGGAAGACAATAAAGGAGAGTATCCTGAGAAAACCACACTATGCAAGGACAGAATCTGGGCTTCCTGGACACTGGGGATATGTGACCTCATATTCATTGCCTTGACTCACCGAATTTGAACTTCTGAACCACACAGCATAAAATAATAAATGCCTGTTAGTTAAAACCATAATCTTTATAGGAAGCTATTATACCTAAATTAATATTAATATAATTCAGGGACCAGAGGGTTCCAGCTCTTCCAGAGGACATATTATATTTATATAAAATCATATGATAATATACTATACTTAATAGATAAATTTAAACAAAGTTCTTATTTCCTTTGGATAACATTATTCAATCATAAAATCTTAATCATATCACATATGTTATGGCCAGTTTAGGTTCCATATCCCCCCTTGCTACTAATCTTGGCTAAGTTCCTCCTCCCTCATTCCTGGGCATTTCCATTGATATATTTCTACCTCATCCCTCAAATGCACCCCCCAAACTCCAGTGTTTGTCCCAATATCCATTTTTCTTCAGCCACCAGATCCCTCCTCTTCCCATACTTATGCCACCTCCCCATTTCCATTTTTCTCAAATCTATTCTTTTTCCCCACCCAGGGAGATTCATGTGTCACCCTTGAGCCCTTCTTCCTACTTAGTCTATCTGAGTCTTTGCATTGTAGCATAATTATAAATTATTTTACAGCTAAAATCCACTTATAATAGAGTATATATTATGTTTGTCTTTCTATGTCTGGGTTACCACAATAATTTTGTTTTGTTTTGTTTTGTTTTTCCATCCCATTTCAGCTATTCATTTCTTCCTCAAGGACACTTATCATTTTCATAAAGTTTATTTTATGATCATTTTTTTATTTTTTTAAAGTTGAAATTGCTCAATATGCCATATTGCCTTTGGGTCCTGCATACAAAAAGGAGTCTCTCATAATCAAATCACCTCAGATCAAATATATCGCTCTTTTTTTACAAAATATTTTACTTTTTAATTATTCTTTTGCATCTGGCTCACTGTTTCCTCCATTCCACCCCTCCCACAATATTTAACTTATCCCCCTCCATTCATCTCTCTCAGCAGGTGGGTTCCCCATGGGTATCCCTTTTACCCTGGCTCTTCAGTCTCTGAGAGGCTAGATGCTTCCTCTTCCACTGATGTCAGACAAGGTAGCCCATGTAGTAGAACTTATCTTATGAACAGGCAACAGCTTTTGGGATAACCCCCACTCTAGTCTTTCAGGACTCACATAAAGACCAAGCTCCTCATCTGCTTGCTACATATGTGAAAGAAGGCCTACATCCAGACTATGGGTGTACATCATTTGGTGATTCAGAATCTGAAAGCACCAAGGATTCAGGTTAGTTTACTCTGTTGGTTTTCCTGTGGAGTTTCTATTCCCTCTAGGGCACACAATTCTTCTTTCTGTTCTTCCATAAGAGTGCCCAACCTCCATCTACTGTTTGGCTTTATCTGTTATTAGTTAGTGTTATTAAATGGTGCTTGGCTATGTGATGCTTTTTAAGTCATCATGAATTTAGGAAATATTGTTGAATGCATTGGAGACAATTTTCTGAAAGGGGTACCTGCAACATTCATGATGTCTTTATTTTTCATATCTATACAGTATTCCATTGTATGAATCCATCATATTTTCTTTATTCACTCTTTATCGTAAGATCATCTAAGTTGTTTCCAGTAACTGGCTTTAATGAATACAACTACTATGAACATAACAAGTGTCTTTGTGGGAGCATCTTTTGGGTATATGTGCAGGACCAGTATAGCTGGGTTTTGAGGTAGAACTATTTCTAGTTTTCTTAGAAGCCACCAAATTTATTTCCATAATGGTTGTACAAATTTGCACTCCCATTAGCAGTGAAGAAGTTTTCCTCTTTTAGACATCCTCAAAAGCTTGTGCTCTTTCTTGAGTTTCTTTTTCACCTTAGCCATTCTTATGGGTATAAGAAGGAACCTCGGAGATGTTTTGGGTTGTATTTCCCTGATGATTAAGAACTTTGAATATTTCATTAAGTACTTCTCATCAATTCGAGATTGCTCTCTTGAGAATTCACTGTTTAGTAACTTCACTCAATTTTTTAAATTGGGTTATTTGGGTTGTTCGAGTCCACCATCTTGAATTCTTTGTAAATTTTGGATATTAGCCCTGTGTCAGATGTAGGGTCAGTTAAGATCTTTTCCCAATCTGCAGGCTGCCGTTTTGTCTGATTGACAGTATCTTTTGCCTTACAGAAGTTGGAAGTGTCATGAGGTCCCAAATATCAATTGTTGGTATTAGAACTGTCTCCTGTACCAATGCATTCATGTGTTTTCCCCCAATTTCTCATCTAAGCATCTAAGGTATCTGGTTTTAAATTGATGTCCTTCACCCACTTGGACTTAAGTTTTGTGCAGGGTGATAAAATTGAATCTATTTTCATTTGCCTCAATGCAGACACAAAGATAGACTAGTACCATTGCTTTAATATGCTTTCATTGTTCATTGATAGTAGCTTCTTTTTATAAAATCAGATGTGTGCATCCAGTTGCTCCCTGAGCCTTGAGCTGACCCTGCATCACACCCCTCTCTTCTCAGATCCCACTAGGAGAAAGCTAGTTTCTAAGAAGAGCTGACACACCTGAGAGCACACGTGATGCCAGCATTTTTGCTCATATTAATGGCCCAAGAGGAATCTGTCTGGAGCTCACAGGAGGCAGGTGCCAAGGAGAAATCAGGGTCAGGATACTTCTAGTTTCTCCTAGCACCCTGAATTGACTCTGAACTACAGTTTTCTGTACCCAGATCAAATGGGGAGAGAGCTGGTCTCCCAGTAGAATGGGCACACAGGCTTATAGAATGGAAAATCCAATGTGAGAGACAGCAAGAATAGTTAACACCAGAGATAAGTACATGGTGAGAGGCAAGGGCAAGAAATTAAGAAACAGAAAACAAGAACACATGCATCATCAGAATTCTGTTCCCCCACCACAACAAGCACTGGATACTTCTAAACACTGGACAAGCAAGAATTTGATTTAAAATAACAGCTGACAATGAAGTTGAAGGACACTTAGTATTCATCAAAGGAAAAATCCATCAAGATGAACTCTCAATCCTAAATATCTATGCTCAAAATAAAACGACACCTACATACATAAAAGAAACCTTACTAAAGCTCAAATCACACATTGCACCTCACACAATACTAGTAGGAGATTTCAACACTCCACTCTCATCAATGGAAAGATCATGGAAACAGAAATTAAACAGAGACATAGAAGAATAAGAGAAGTCATGAACCAAATGGATTTAATAGAAACTTATAGAACATTCTATCCTAAAACAAAAGAATATACCATCTTCTCACCATCTCATAGTACTTTCTCCAAAATTGACCATATAATCGATCATAAAACAGGCCTCAACAGATACAGAAATATTGTTGTAAAAGTATAAAAATAAAAAGGTATTGGTGTCTTTTACCCCACTTCTCTCTGTCTCTCCTGTCTCCTCCTTTCTCTGTCCTAGTCACCTCTTCCTTCAAACTTCTATTCCGCCCATCCTTCCTTCTCCTCCAATGACAGGCCTCCTTCTATCCTGTAACTGCCTCTCACCTGTACTTTACAAATTCAATGGGGAAAAGGTTCTGATCAAGTTACCTGATTCCTGAGTATGTGACTAGGCAGCTGTCCTTGGGGCATTGGAATTAGCATCAAAATACAGTTAACTTCAGGGAAAACCACAACATTTCCCCCTTTTTTGTTCAGTTAAAAAGACTCTTCACTTACATATAAATTGAGTACAATTTTAACCATTCTACAATTTGTAAAGCATATCATATTCTCAATACCCAGTCCATCACTATATCAGTAATACAGAACTTTTAGTTATTCATTCCAGCTTAAGAAAGGCTTAAAATATATATCTTGGCTAGCTTGTATACTATCTGATAACTATCTAATAAAATATGTATTTTCAGAGTTAAACAGCCTGATAGGCTATGAGACTGTAATCAGTTTTCAACCCTGTCATAAATCTGAAAATGACCAAATATCTGTATACATAGGAAGCCTAACGTGGCTTCCAGAACTGAGAGGTTGTACAGACAAATCTCCACTAGCATAGTCCCTTGTTAGCAACATATGAGTGCAAGTCTTCAGCCTTCGGGCCCAAAATCAACTGACAGACTCTTGAAATGCAGATTTTGAAGGGCTGATCACCCTGTCTTGGCAGGGTTTATCAGTCAACTATTCTGCATAATTTGCCCTTTTCTGGACAGTATTAGTCTGTAGATGAAACAGGCAGTTTTGTCCAGTGGCTGCCTAGCCACAAAATATTGCCACACCTGGAGGTAGGAATGTTCAAATCCTTTGTTAAATCTGCCAAAGGGGAACTGTTAGGAACAGATATGCCTCAACAAAAGATAAATAACTTTAAATATCAAATTTTGTGGATTTCTGACGTTTTTGAAAACCATCGATCTATATAAGACAATCTGAACTGTTGTCTTTATATCCTAAATTTTATCTTGAAAGTACTCTCACAAACTCAGAGCCATGACTTTGCTATTTAAATCTTAGCTCACAGGTGTAATCAATTCAGAAGTTTGTAATGACAGCAATAGAAGGACTGGCTCTAAACCTTGTACTTTTAAACTCTTTTGACAAATAAATTCTATACCAAAACAAAGATACGATTTAAGCTTAGGTACCAAATGAGATTATGACTGTACAATTCAATCTAGCTAATTCCTCCCTGTTAAATTACAACCATTTCTAAATTCCTCATAAAAACTTTAGAATAACCACTTTCAGCCACCCAAAGTCCAGGGAATTGAGGCAACGACTCCTCCATAACTTCTTCAAGCTGTACATGGGTGTTGAGATATCCTTAGCGGTAGGGGGTAGGAAGAATGAAGCAAATGCTGTAGCAGGATGTGTCCTGACTGGACCCAGTTGAAAGTCCTTGAGACCAGGATTCCAAGTAGGCACACTCTGTAAAATACAACTCTCAAGACAAAAGTTTAGCATCGAGATTTTTTTTGTTTGATTCTCCTGAATAAATTTTTCAGGTGGTCTACCTCTATCAAATCTGATCAGTATGACTCTCTGAGGTTTCCAGAGCCTAATCACACTTTTTAAAAACACAAAGACAAGGGGCTGGGGATTTAGCTCAGTGGTAGAGCGCTTACCTAGGAAGCGCAAGGCCCTGGGTTCTGTCCCCAGCTCCGAAATAAAGAACCAAAAAAAAAAAAAAAAAAAAAAAAAAAAACACAAAGACAAAATCTTTCTCCCAAAATACTGTGTTCCTTAGTCTGTAACCAGAAAAGCTTGTACCTTGCACTCTCTCCCAGAGTAATAATATAACCATAAAACTCAAAGTCACATCCATCATGAAGACTAAACAAATTTTTAAAATGGAAGTGAGGTAAACAATGAGCCTGATTGGCTTTTGTACTCTATGATATCAGGAAATGAACCCAAAATTCCTGTGGAGCACACATTAAGAGAATTCGAGCTTCCTGTTGTGGTAAATATTAAAAGTAACCACAAACCCTTGTTAGCCGGCATCAATGAGCCATATGACCTTTAGCAGGGTAATTCATAAAACAAACCAAATACCTTCTATCAATTCCAATATCAATAAGCAATGCATCAAACCAGGACTTTTGCCCATTGGGTGCCATCTATTGTTGTAAAAGTATAAAAATAAAAAGTATTGGTGTCTTTTACCCCACTAGGTCTGCACTGCGGTGTCCCAAGATATCTTCTAGATATCTTGGCGGAAACACATCCCAGCCACACTTTCCTACACTCAAACCTCCACAAAGAAGAACACACAACACAATAATCTTAGACCCAATTGATAAGATATAATTGCCCACTTAAACATACAAAGCCCAGTACCACCCATCCCTTAGGAATATTGTAAATACACAGAGCAGAATCTTAACATCACCTGCCATGGCTTCTCCCCTCTCTCCTCTCTGTCTCTCCTGTCTCCTCCTTTCTCTGTCTGAGTCTCCTCCTCTTCCTTCAAACTTCTCTTCCGCCCATCCTTCCTTCTCCTCCAATGACAGGCCTCCTTCTATCCTGTACATGCCCCTCACATGTACTTTACAAATTCAATGGGGAAAAGGTTCTGATCAAGTTATCTGATTCCTGAGTATGTGACTAGGCAGCTGTCCTTGGGGCAGTGGAATTAGCATCAAAATACAGTTAACTTCAGGGCAAACCGCAACACAGAAATGTAAAAATAATCCCATGCGTCCTATCAGACCACCGCGGCCTAAAGCTGGTCTTCAATAACAGTAAGGAAAGAATGTGCACATTTACATGGAAGTTGAATAATGCTCTACTCAATGATAATGTGGTCAAGGAAGAAATAAAGAAAGAAATTAAAGACTTCTCAGAATTTAATGAAAATGAAGATACAACATACCCAAACTTTTGGGACCCAGTGAAAGCTGTACTAAGAGGAAAACTCATAGCTCTGAGGGCCTGCAGAAAGAAACAGGAGAGAGCACATATCAGCACCTTGACAGCACACCTAAAAGCACTAGAATAAAAAGAAGCAAACAAACCCAGGAGGAGTAGAAGGAAGAAAATAATCAAACTCAGACCTGAAAAAAAAACAAAGTAGAAACAAAAAGGAGTATACAAAGAAACAACAGAACCAAAGCTGTTTCATTCAGAAAATCAAAAAGACAGATAAACCCTTAGCCAGACTAACCAGAGGACACAGAGACTGTCTCCAAATTAATGAAATCAGAAATGAAAAAGGGAAACATAACAACAGAGCCAGAGGAAATTTAAAAAAATCATCAGATCCTATTACAAAAGCCTATATTCAACAAAACGTGAAAATCTGGAGGAAATGGACAATTTCCTACACATATACCAGGTCCCCAAATTAAATCAGGAACAAAAAAAAAAACAAAAAAAAAAAACCAAAAAAAAAAATTTAAACAACACCATAACTCCTAAAGAAATAGAAACACTCATTAAACGTCTTCCAACCAGAAAGAGCCCAGGTCCAGATGGGTTCAGTGTAGAATTCTATCAGACCTTCATAGAAGACCTCATACCAATACTATCCAAACTATTCCACGAAATTGAAACAGATGCAGCGCTACCGAATTCCTTCTATGAAGCCACAATTACTCATATACCCAAACCACACAAAGACCCAGCAAAGAAAGAGAACTTCAGACCAATTGCCCTTATGAATGTCAATGCAAAGATACTCAATAAAATTCTTGAAAACCGAATCCAAGAGCACGTCAAAACAACCTTCCATCATGATCAAGTGAACTTCATTCCAGCGATGCAGGGATTGTTTAATATATGGAAAACTATCAAGGTAATCCACTATATAAACAAACAGAAAGATAAAAACGACATGATCATATCATTAGATGCTGAGAAAGCATTTGACAAAATTCAACACCCCTTCATGATAAAAGTCCTGGAAAGAACAGAAATTCAAGGCCCATACCTAAAGATAGTAAAAGTCATATACAGCAAACCAATAGCTAATATTAAACTAAATGGAGTGAAACTTGATGCAATCTCACTAAAATCAGGAACTAGACAATGCTGCACACTTTCTCCCTACTTATTCAATAAAGTTCTTGAAGTTCTAGCCAGAGCAATCAGACAACAAAAGGAGATCAAATGGATACAGATTGGAAAGGAAGAAGTCAAAATATCACTATTTCAGACGAAATGACTGTATACTTAAGTGATCCTAAAAGTTCCACCAGAGAACAACTAAGCCTGATAAACACGTTCAGCAAAGTGGCTGGGTATAAAATGAACTCAAATAAATCAGTAGGTTCCACTACACAAAAGAGAATGAAGTCAAGAAAAAAATTAGGGAAAGGACACCCTTCACAATAGTGCCAAATGATATAAATAACCTCGGTGTGACTTTAACCAAGCAAGTGAAAGATCTGTCGGATAAGAACTTCAAACCTCTGAAAAAAGAAATTGAAGAAGATCTCAGAGGATGGAAAGATCTCCCATGCTCATGGATTGGCAGGATTAATATAGTAAAAATGGCCATTTTACCAAAAGCGATCTACAGATTCAATGCAATCCATATCAATATTCCAACCCGATTCCTCATAGAGTTTGAAAGAACAATTTTCAAATCCATGAAGAATAACAAAGAAAAACCAGGATAGCTAAAACTATCCTCAAAAGTAAAAGTATTTCTGAGGGAATCACTATCCCTGAACTCAAGCAATATTACAGAGAAAGAGTGATAAAAAATGCATGGTATTGGTAGTGAGAAAGACAGACCAGTGGAATAGAATTGAAGACCCAGAAATGAACCCACACACCTATGGGCACTTGATTTTTGACAAAGGAGCCAAAACCATCTAATGGAAAAAAGATAGCATTTTTTAGCAAATGGTGCTGGTTCAACTGGAGGTCAGCACGTAGAAGAATGCAGATCGAATCATTCTTATCATCAGTACAAAGCTTAAGTCCAAATGGATCAAGGACCTCCACACCAAACCAGATACACTCAAACTAATGGAAAAAAAATGGGGAAGAACGTCGAACACATGGGCACTGAAGAAAATTTCAAGAACAAAACACCCATGGCTTATGCTCTAAGATCAAGAATCGACAAATGGGATCTCATAAAACTGCAAAGCTTCTTTAAGGCAAAGGACACTGTTGTTAGGACAAAATGGCAAGCAACAGATTGGAGAAATATCTTTACCAATCCTCCAACTGATAGAGGGCTTATATCCAAAATGTAAAAAAAAAAAAAAAAACTCAAGAAGTTAGACTGCAGGGAGACAAATAACCTTACTAAAAAATGGGGTTCAAATCTAAATAAGGAATTCTCAGCTGAGGAATGCTGAATGGCTGGAAAACACCTAAAGAAATGTTCAATATCTTTAGTCATACGGGAAATTGAAATCAAAACAGTCCTGAGATTCCACCTCACACCAGTCAGAATGGCTAAGATCAAAACCTCAAGTGACAGCAGATGCTGGCAAGGTTGTCGAGAAAGAGGAACACTCCTCCGTTGTTGGTGGGATTGCAAACCAGTACAACCATTCTGGAAATCAGTCTAGAGGTTCCTCAGAAAACTGGACATTACACTACCTGAGGACCCAGCTATAACTCTCTTTGGCATATACCCAAAAAAATGCCACAACATATAACAAAGACACATGCTCCACTATGTTCATAGCAGCCTTATTTATATAGCCAGAAGCTGGAAAGAACCCAGAGTCCCTTCAACAGAGGAATGGATACAGAAAATACGGTACATCTACACAATAGAATACTACTTAGCTATCAAAAACAATGACTTTTCAAAATTCACAGGAAAATGGATGGAACTGGAAAATATCATCCTGAGTTAGGTAACCCAATAACAGAAAAACACACATGGTATACACTCACTGATAAGTGGATATTAGCCCCAATGCTCGAATTACCCTAGATGCACAGAGGACAGGAAACTCAAGAACGATGACCAAAATGCAAATGCTTCACTCCTTCTTTAAAAGGGGAATAAGAATACCCTTGGGAGGGAATAGGGAGGCAAAGTTTAGAACACAGGCAGAAGGAACACCCATTCAGAGCATTCCCCACATGTGGCCCATACATATACAGCTACCAAACCAGATAAGATGGATGAAGGAGAGAAGTGCAGGCTGAAATGAACCAGATGTTGATCTCTCCTGAGAGACACAGCCAGAATACAGCAAATACAGAGGCGAATGCCAGCAGCAAACGACTGAACTGAGAATGGTATCCCCGTTGAAGGAATCAGAGAAAAGACTGAAAGAGCTTGAAGGGGCTTGAGACCCCATATGAGCAACAATGCCAACCAACCAGAGCTTCCAGGGACTAAGCCACTACCCAAAGTCTATACATGGACTGACTCTGGGCTCCAACCGCATAGGTAGCAATGAATAGCCTAGGAAGAGCACCAGTGGAAGGGGAAGCCCTTGCTCCTGCCACGACTGAACCCTCAGTGAACCTGATTGCTTGGGGAATGGTTGTAATGGTGGGAGGATGATGGGTTGAAGAGGGTTTAGGGGGATGTTGGTCATGTTGGTCGGGAAACCAGGAAATGGAACAACAATTGAAATGTAAATAAGAAATACCCAAGTTAATAAAGCTGGAGGGGAAAAAAGCCCTAAATAGCTACTTTAATGAAATACAGGACAAAACAGGTAAACAGGTAGAAGTCCTTAAAGAGAATACACAAAAATCAACCAAACACATGAAGGAATTGAACAAAACCACCCAAGATCTAAAAATGGAAATAAAACCAATAAAGAAATCATAAAGGCAGACAACTCTGGAGATAGAAAACCTAAGAAAAAGATTGGGAGTCATAGACACAAGCATTATCAATAGAATACAAGAGATAGAAGACAGAATCTTAGGGGCAGAAGATACCAAAGAAAACATTGATGTAGCTGTCAAAGAAAATGAAACAGGTAAAAAGCTCCTACCAAAAACATACAGGACATCCAGGACACAATGAGAAGACCAAACCTATGGATAATATGTATAAAAGAAAGGGAAGATTCCTAACTGTGATGGTTTGCATATGCTTGGCCCAGTGTGCGGCACTATTAGAAGATGTGGCCTTGTTGGAGGGAGTGTAACACTGTGGGGTTAGGCTTGAAGACCCTCCTCTTAGCCACTCCTAGGATGCTGAGTCTGTTCCTGGCTTCCTTTGAGTGAAGATGTAGAACTCACCTCCTCCTGTACCATGCCTGCCTAGATGCTGCGATGCTGCTATGCTCCCAACTTAATGATAATGGAGTGAACCTCTGAACCTATAAGCCTGCCCCAATTAAATGTTGTCCTTTATACAACTTACATTGGTCATGGTGTCTGTTCACAGCAATAAGACCTTAACAAAGACATCAACATAAATAGTTAGTAGATAACTTCAACACAATTATAGAAGAAAACTTTTCTACCTAAAGAACGAAATGCCCCCAATCATACAAGAAGCCTACAGAATTCCAAATACATTGTACCAGAAAAGCAATCCCTCCCTTCATATAAGAGTCACAACACCAAATACACAAAACCAAGAAACAATATTAAAAGAGGCAAGGGAAAAAGTCAAGGTTAGCATATCAAGGCAGGCCTATCAGAATTACACCAGACTTCTCAACAGACTATGAAAGCTAGAAGTTCCTGGATATATGTCATACAACCCTAAGAGAACAGAAATGCCTGACCAGGCTACTATACCCAGCAAAATTCTCCATGAACACATATAGAGAAACCAAGATAGTCCACAACAAAACCAAATTTATACAATATCTTTCCACAAATCTAGCAGTACAAGGGATGATAGATGGAAAACTCCAACACAAAGAGGTAAACTACATGCTAGAAAAAGGAAGAAAGTAATCTTTTTCAACTAACCCAAAAGAAGATAACCACAGAAATATAATTTCACTTGCAAAAAAAGTACAACAGGAAACAACAACCAATGGTCCTTAAAAATCTCTCAACATCAATAGAATCAATTCCCCAATAAAAATAAAACATAGACTAAGAGACTGGATACATAAACAGGACCCAGCATTTTGCTGCATTAAGGAAACACACCTCAGTGACAAAGACAGACACTTCCTCAGAGTAAAGGGCTGGAGAACAATTTTCCAAGACAATAAAAATATAAATGACAGAAAGCCCACACACACATGAAAGCTGAACAGTGTTCTCCATAGTGATAACTTGGACGTGGAAAAATTAAAGAAATATTTTTTATTAAATTAATATGTCTTTAATTTATTTCTTTAATTTTTATTAAATTAATATAAGTCTTTAATTTAAGGCACAACAACACCAAATTTATGGAACACAACAAAAGCAGTGCGAAGAGGAAAACTCATACATCTGAGTGCCTCCAAAAAGTAACTGGAGAGAGCATACACTAGTGTCGTGAAAGCACACCTAAAAGTTCTACAACAAGAAACAAATACACCAAAGAGTAGTAGACAGCAGGAAAGAATCAAACTCGGGGCTGTAATCAACCAAGGGGAAACAAAAAGAACTATACAATGAATCAAAAAACAACAACAACAACAAAAAACAAAACAAAACAACAACAACAACAAAAAAAACAGGAGCTGTTTTTTTTAGACAGCTCCTGTCTAAAAATAAGACAGATAAACCCTTAGCCATACTAACCAGTGGTGACATAGAGAGTATCCAAATTAACAAATTCAGAAAAGAAAATGGAGACCTAAAAAAAAAAAATGAGTAAATAAAAAAAAATCATCAGATCCTATTACAAAAGCCTATACTCAAGACTCAAGAGAATTAAAAAATCTGGATGAAATGGAAATTTTCTAGACAGATTCCAGGTACCAAAGTTAAATCAGGATCAGAGAAACAGTCTCATAACTCCTAAAGAAATGGAAGCAGTCATTAAAAGTCTACCAACCAAAAAAGCCTAGGACGTGATGAGTTTAGTGGAGAATTCTATTAGACCTTTGTACAAGACCCAATACCAATACTGTACAAACTATTCCACAAAATTGAAACTGAAGGAATAATACCCAATTCCTTCTCAGAAGCTACAATTACACTTAAACCTAAATGATAAAAAGATCTAACAAAGAAATAAATCTTCAAACCAATTTCTTTTATGCATATTGATGCAAAATTACTCAATAAAATTCTCACAGAACATATCAAAATGATCATCCATCATGATCAAGTAGGCTTCATCCCAGGGATGAAGGGATGGTTCTATTTTTGGAAATCCATTAATGTAATCCACTATATAAATAAACTCAAAGAATAAAAGCCACATGATCATTTCAATAGATTCTGAGAAAGCATTTGACAATATTCAACACCCCTTCATGGTCAATGTTTTGGAAAGATCAGAAAATCAAGGTCCATGCCTAAACAAAGTAAAAACAATGTACAGCGAACATTAGTCACAGTAGTCACAAATAATATAAAATGCCTCAGTGGGACTCTAACCAGGTAAGTGAAGATCTGTATGACAAGAACTTCAGCAGCCAACATCAAACTAAATAGAAAGAAACTTGAAGCAATCCCACTAAAATCATGGACTCGACAAGACTGCCCACTCTCTCCCTATTTATTCAATATAATTCTCGAATTCCTAGCCAGAGCAATCACATGACAAAAGGAGGTCAAAGGGATACAAATTGAAAAGGAAAAAGTTGAAATATCATGATTTGCAGATGATATGATAGTATAATTTAGTGACCCCCTAGAGTTCTACCAGAGAACTACTAAGCCTGATATACAACTTCAACAAAGTGGCTGAATATAAAATTAAATCAAATAAATCAGTAACCTTTCTCTACTCAAAGAATAAACAGGTTGAGGAAGATATTAGGCAAATGACACCATTCACAGTAGTCAGAAATAATATAAAATACCTCAGTGGGACTCTAACCAGGTAAGTGAAGATCTGTATGACAAGAACTTCAAGCCTCTAAATAAAGAAATTAAAGAAGATCTAAGAAGATGGAAATATAGCAGATGCTCATAGACATGGATTGGCAGGATTAATATAGTAAAAATGGCCATCTTACCAAAAGCAATCTACAGATTTGATGCAATACCCATCAAAATTCCAACTCCATTCTTCATAGGGTTAGAAAGTGCAATTTGCTAATTTATTTGGAATAACAAAAAACAAACAAACAAACAAACAAAACAAAACAAAACAAAACAAAACAAAACAAAACAAAAAAAACAAAAACAAAACCAGGATATCGAACACCATCCTCAACAATAAAAGAACTTCTGGGGCAATCACCATTCTTGACTGCAATCTGTATTACAGAGGAATAGTGATAAAAACTGTATATGGTATTGGTACAGAGACAGGGAGTTAGGCCAATGGAATAGAATTGATCCAACACACTTATGATCAAAATTTAAATATCCATAAATGTGTATGTTTATTTCTGGGTTATGACTCTATTTCATTGATCGAAATATCTCTTTCTTTATCAGTATTATGCAGGTTTTTTAAAATCACTAATGCTATATAGTACAGCTTGAGTTTAGACATGCTGATTTCTACAAAAGTATTTCTTTTTAATTTTTTAGGATTGTTTTGGCTATCATAGTTTTGATTTGTTTGGTTGTTTTGTTTTAATCTATGAAAGTGAGAGTTGCTCTATCAAAGTTTTTTTTTTCAAAAACTGTATTGGAATTTTTTTGAGGTCTGCAAAGTCTGTAGATTGCTTTCATTAAAATGGACATTCTCAATATATTACTCCTACCTATCCATGAGTATGAGGGATCCTTCCATCTTCTAATATCTTCTTCACTTCTTTATTCAGAGACTTAAAGTTCAGGTTTGCAGATTTTTCACTTGCTCCATAGAATTACTTAAGGATATTTTTATATTATTCATGGTTATTATAAAGGGTGTTGCTTTGTATTTTAATTCTTAGCCCCTTTATCAGTTGTGTAAATGAGGTATAGTGATTTCTTTGAGTTAATTTTGTATCCTGCCAGTTTATCAGCTGCAGGATTTCCTAGTAGTAAATTTGGGGTTGCTTATGTATACTATCATATCATCTGCAAATAGTGATAGTATAACTTCTTCCTTTTCAATTTATATCTCCCTCATCTCCTTTAGTTGTTGTATTGCTTTATCTAGAACTTCAATTCCTAGAGTGCACAGATAGGGAGAGAGTGGTAGCCTTGTACTGTCCCTTGATTTAGTGGAATTGCTTTAAGTTTTTTTCTAAATTTAGTTTGATGTGGCTATTGACTTGCTGCATATTCCTTTCATTATGTTTAGGTATGTGCCCTGAATGCCTGCTCTCTCTAATACCTTTAACATGAAGGGGTGTTTGATTTTATCAAAGGATTTTTCAGCACCTAATGAGACAATCATTTGACTTTTTCTTCCAGTATTTTTTTTGGTATATTAGGATGATGGATTTTCATATCTTGAACCATCCCCAAATCCAATCTCAGGGATGAAGCCTACTTGACCTTGATGGACGATGTCTTTGATATGTTCCTGATTTTGGTTTGCAAGTATTTTATTGAATATTTTCATCATATTCATAAGAGAAATCAGTCTGAAGTTCTCTTGTTGAGTTTTTGTGTGGTTTAGGTATCAGAGAAACTCTGGCCTCAAGGAATCTTTGCACTTTTTCTCCTGTTTCTACCTTTTGGAAGAGTTTGAGGAGTATTGATACTAGGTCATCTTTCAAATTCTGGCTGAATTCTGCAGTAAAACCACATGACCCTGGCCTTTTTTGGGAGATATTTGATGAATTCTTATATCTCTTTAGGGGCTATATGGCTGTTTAAAAAGTTTGCCTCATATTGATTTATAGTTGTTGAGTAGTAGCTGTCTAGAAAAACTATCCTTTTCATTAAGATTTTCCAATTTTGTGGAGTATAGTCTTTTGAAGTGAGACCTAATACTTCTTAGAATTTCTCTAATGACTAATGGTATATATACAGTTTTATTTCTGACTTTGCTTATTTGGATACATACTGTCTGAATTTTGATTTGCCTTGATGTATTTTGTTTGCTCCATCTACGGTGAATGAGAATTTTGCTGGATATTGTAGTCCAGATTGGTATATTTACTTTTGTAGCAGTTGCAAAATATCTGTCCAAGACGTTCTAGATTTTAGAGTTTCTGTTGAGATGCCAGGAGTAATTCGAAATTCTAATAGGCCAGCCGTTGTATATACCTCCTCTTTTTCCCTTGCCGCTTTTTTAAAAAAAAATTTTATTGGGTATTTCTTATTTACATTTTAACTGTAATAACCTTTCCCGGTTTCCAGGCAAACATCCCCCTAACACCTCCCTCTCCCTATCTCTATGGGTGTTCCCCTCCCCAACCTCCTCTCATTACTGCCCTCCCCATAACAATTCCGTTCAATGGGGATTCAGTCTTGGCAGGACCAACGGCTTCCCCTTCAACTGTTGCCCTTACTAGCCTATTCATTGCTACCTATGGGGTCTCAAGTCCCTTCAAACTCTTTCAGTCCTTTCTCTGATTCCTTCAATAGGGGTCCCATTCTTAGTTCAGTGGTTTGCTGCTGGCATTCGCCTATTTATTTGCTGTATTCTGGCTGTGTCTCTCAGGAGAGATCTATATCTGGTTCCTTTCAGCCTGCACTTCTTTGCTTCATCCATCTTATCTAGTTTGGTGGCTGTATATGTATGGGCCACATGTGGGGCAGGCTCTGAATGGGTGTTCCTTATGCTTTGTTCTACACTTTGCCTCCCAAGGGTATTCTTGTTCCCCTTTTAAAGAAGGAGTGAAACATTCACATGTTGGTCATCCTTCTTGAGTTTGATGTGTTCTGTGCATTTAGGGTAATTCGAGCATTTAGGCTAATATCCACTTATCAGTGAGTGCATACCATGAGTGTTTTTCTGTGATTGGGTTACCTCACTCAGGATGATATTTTCCAGTTCCATCTATTTGCCTATAAATTTCATAAAGTCATTGTTTTGATAGTGGCATAGAATTCCATTGTGTAGATGTACCACATTTTCTGTATCCATTCCTCTGTTGAAGGGCATCTGGATTCTTTCCAGCTTCTGACTATTATAAAAAAGGCTACTATGAACATAGTGGAACATGTGTCTTTGTTATATGTTGGACCATCTTTTAGTAATATGCCCGAGATCGGAATAGCTGCGTCCTCAGGTAGTGCAATGTCCAATTATCTGAGGACTGATTTCCAGAGGGGTTGTATCAGTCTGCAACCCCACATCCTCTTTCTCCACATCCTCACAAGCATTTGCTGTCGCCAGAGTTTTTGATTTTAGCCATTCTGGCTGGTGTGACATGGAATCTCAAGGTTGTTTGACTTGCATTTCCCTTATGACTAAAGATGTTGAACATTTCTTTTGGTGCTTCTCAGTGATATGACATTCCTCAACTGCGAATTCTTTGTTTAGCTCTGAACCCCATTTTGTAATAGGGTTATTTGACTCCCTGCTGTCTTACTTCTTGAGTCTTTTCCATATTTTGGGTATGAGACATCTATCAGTTGTAGGACCAGAAAATCTTTTCCCAATCTATTGGTGGCTATTTTGTCCTATCAATAGTGTCCTTTGCCTTAAAGAAGCTTTGTAGTTTTATGAGATTCCATTTGTTGATTCTTGATCTTAGAGCATAAGACATTGGTGTTTTGTTCAGGAAATTTTCCCCAGTGCCCATGTGTTTGAGGCTCTTCCCTGATTTCTTTCTATTAGTTTGAGTGTATCTGGTTTGATGTGGAGGTCCTTGACACACTTGGACTTAAGCTTTCTACAGGATGATAAGAATGGATCGATCTGCATTATTCTACATGATGAACTCCAGGTGAACCTGCGCCATTTGCTGAAAATTCTATCTTTTTTCCATTGGATGTTTTTGGGTCCTTTGTCAAAAATCAAGTGACCATAGGTGTGTGGATTCATTTCTGGGTCTTCAATTCTGTTCCACTTGTCTATCTGTCTGTCTGTGTACCAATACCATATAGTTTTTGTCACTACTGCTCTGTAATACTGTGTGAGTTCAGGGATATTGATTTGCCCATAAGTCCTTTAATTGTTGAGAATAGTTTTAGCTATCCTGGGATTTTTGTTATTCCAGATGATTTTGCAAATTGTTCTGCTTAACTCTGTGAAGAACTGGATTGGTATTTTGATGGAGATTGCATTGAATCTACAGATCACTTTTGGAAAAATGGCAATTTTTACTATATTAATCCTGACAATGCATGAGCATGGGAGATCTTTCCATCTTCTCAGATCTTCAATTTCTTTCTTCAGAGGCTTGAAGTTTTTATCATACAGATCTTTTATTTGCTTGGTTAAAGTCACACCGAGGTATTTTATATTATTTGGGACTATTATGAAGGGTGTCATTTCCCTGATTTCTTTCTCGGCTTGAATCTCTTTTGTGTAGAAGAAGGCTACTGATTTATTTGAGTTAATTTTATACTCATCCACTTTGCTGAAGGTGTTTATCAGGTTTAGAAGTTGTCTGGTGGAACTTCTAAGATCACTTAAATATACTATCATATCCTGTGCAAACAGTGATATTTTGACTTCTTCATTTCCAATCTGTACCCCTTTGATCTCTGTTTGTTGTCTGATTTCTCTGGCTAGAACTTTGAGAATAAGTAGGGAGAGAGTGGGCAGCCTTGTCTAGTCCCCATTTTTAGTGGGATTGCTTCAAGTTTCTCTCCATTTATTTAATATTAGCTACTGTTTTGCTGAATATAGCTTTTACTATGTTTAGGTATGGGCCTTGAGTTACTATTCTTTCCAGGACTTTTATCATGAAGGGGAGTTGGATTTTTGTCAACTGCTTTCTCAGCATCTAATGAAACGATCATGTGGTTTTGTTCTTTCAGTTTGTTTATATAATGGATCACGTTGATGGTTTTCCATATATTAAACCATTCCTGCATGCCTGGGATGAAGCCTACTTGATCATGGAGGATGATTGTTTTGATGTGCTCTTGGATTCAGTTTGCCAGAATTTTATTGAGTATTTTGCGTCGATATTCATAAGGGAAATTGGTCTGAAGTTCTCTTTCTTTGTTGGGTCTTTGCGTGGTTTAAGTATAAGAGTAATTGTGGCTTCATAGAAGGAATTCAGTAGCGCGCTATCTCTTTCAATTTTGTGGAATAGTTTGGGTAGTATTGGTATGAGGTCTTCTATGAAGGTCTGATAAAATTCTGCACTGAACACATCTGGACCTGGCCTTTTTTGTTTGGGAGACTTTTAATGCCTGCTTCTATTTCTTTTGGAGTTATGAGGTTGTTTAAATGGCTTATCTGTTCCTGATTTAACTTTGGTACCTGGTATCTGTCTAGGAAATTGTCCATTTCCTGCAGATTTTCAAGTTTTGTTAAATATAGTCTTTTGTAGTAGGATCTGATGATGTTTTGAATTTCCTCTGATTGTGTAGTTATGTCTCCCTTTTCATTTCTGATTTTGTTAATTTGACACACTCTCTGTGTCTTCTCAATAGTCTGGCTAAGACTTTATCTGTCTTGTTGATTTTCTCAACGAACCAGCTTTTGGTTCTGTCTGTTCTTTGTATAGTCCTTTTTACTTATACTTGGTTGATTTCAGCTCTGAGGTTGATTATTTCCTGCCTTCTGCTCCTACTAGGTGTGTTTGCTTCTTTTTGTTCTAGAGTTTTTAGGTGCCGTGTTAAGCTGCTGTTATATGGTCTCTCCTGTTTCTTTCTGCAGGCACTCAGAGCTATGACATTTCCTCTTAGCACAACGTTCATTTTTGTCCCATAAGTTTGAGTATATTGTACCTTCATTTTCATTAAATTCTAAGACATCTTTAATTTCTTTCTTTATTTCTATCTTGAACTGGTTATCATTGAGTAGAGCACTGTTCAACTTCCATGTATATGTGTTCATTCTTTCCTTATTGTTGTTGAAGACCAGGTTTAGCTTGTGGTGATCTGATAGGACGCATGGGATTATTTCTATCTTTCTGTATCTGTTGAGGCCTGTTTTATGACCAATTATGTGGTCAATTTTGGAGAAAGTACCTTGAGGTTATGAGAAGGTATATCCTTTTGTTTTAGAATAGAATGTTCTATAAATATCTGTTAAGTCCATTTGGTTCATGATTTCTCTTAGTCTGTCTATGTCTTTGTGTAATTTTTGTTTCCATGTTCTGTCCATGGATGAGAGTGGGGTGTTGAAAACTCCTATTATTGTGTGAGGCACAATGTGTGCTTTGAGCTTTAATAAGGTTTCTTTATGTATGTATGTGCCCTTGTATTTGGAACATAGCTATTTAGGATTGAGAATTCATCTTGGTGTACTTTTTTTTCATGAGTATGAAGTGTCTGTCCTTATCTTTTTTGATGACTTTTGTTTGAAAATTGATTTTATTCGATATTAGAATGGCTACTCCAGCTTGCTGCTTCAGACCATTTGCTTGGAATGTTATTTTCCAGCCTGTTACTTTAAGGTAGTGTCTGTCTTTGTCTCTCTGGTGTGTTTCCTGTAAGCAACAGAATACTGGTTCCTCACTACATATCCAGTTTGATAATATGAGCATTTTTATTTGGGAATTGAGTCCATTGATGTTGAATGATATTAAAGAATAGTGACTGTTGCTTCCTGTTATATTCGTATTTGGATGTGAGATTATATTTGCGTGCTTGCCTTCTCTTTGTTTTGCTGAAAGATGATTAATTTCTTGCTTTTTCAAGGGTGCAGCTTGCCTCCTTGCATTGGGCTTTACCATTTATTATCCTTTGTGGGGCTGTTGTTTAGAAAGTTATTGTTTAAATTTGGTATTGTCATGGAATATCTTGGTTTCTCCACCTATTTTAATTGAGAGTTTTGCTGGATACAGTAACCTGGGCTGGCATTTCTGTTCTTTTAAGGTCTGTATGACATCTGTCCAGGATCTTTTGGCTTTCATAGTCTCTGTTGAGAAGTCTGGTGTAATTCTTATAAGTCTGTCTTTATATGTCACTAGACCTTTTTTCCCTTACTGTCTTTAATATTCTTTTTTGTTTTGTGAATTTGGCATTTTAACTATTATTTTATGGGAAGAGTTTCTTTTCTATTTTGAGTTCTGTAGGCTTCTTGTATGTTTATGGACATCTCTTTCTTTAGGTTAGGGAAGTTTTCTTCTATGATTTTGTTGAAGATGTTTACTGGTCCTTTGAGCAGGGAGTCTTCACTTTCTCCTATACCTATCATCCTTTGGTTTGATCTTCTCATTGTGTCCTGGATTTCCTGTATGTTTTGGTCCAGTAACTTTTTCCATTTTCCATTATCTTTAACAGTTGTGTCAATAATTTCTATGGAATCTTCTGTTCCTGAGATTCTCTCTTCTATCTCTTGTATTTCGTTGGTAATGCTTGTATCTACGGCTCCTTGTCTCTTCCTTTGGTTTTCTATATCCAGGGTTGTCTCCTTTGTGCTTTCTTTATTGCTTCTATTTCTATGGAATTCTTTCGGGGATTTTTGTGATTCCTCTGTTTAGGCTTCTATGTGTTTCTTTATGTTTTCCTGCATTTCTCTAAGGGAGTTCTTTATGTCTTTCCTGAAGTCCTCCATCATCATGATCAAATGTGATTTTAAATCTAGGTCTTGCTTCTCTGGTTTGTTTGGACATTCAGTGTTTGCTTTGTTGTGAGAATTGGGCTCCAATGGTTTTATGTAGTCTTCGTTTCTGTTGCTCAGGTTCCTGGGCTTGCCTCTCACCATCATGTTGTCTCTGGTGTTACCTTGTTCTGCTATTTCTCACAGTGGCTATACTGTCCTATAGGCCTGTGTGTCAGGAGTGCTATAGACCTGTTTTCCTGATTTCTTTCAGCCAGTTATGGAAACAGAGTATTCTGCTTTCAGACATGAAGTCTTTCCTGTCAACTGGTCTTCAACTGTTACTGGGTGTGTGTCCTGAGTCCAACAGGCAGGTCACTTGGAGCAGAAAAGTTGGTTCTTACCTCTGGTGCCAGGCCTGAAGTCACTCCTCGGGGGCTGTGTTTCAGCTTTACATGAGGGCAGCAACCAGAAGGGCCTGCCCGCCTTTTCTCAGGTCCCTGTGCACAGGGGGTCCAGAAGGCACTAAGCGTTTTCCTCTAGAGTAAGAAATGTGAGCAGAGTGTAGTATCTTCTGGCTTCTGAGGCATGTCTGCCCCTCTGAATGTTTAGCTCTCTCTCCCACAGGATTTGGGTGCAGGGAACTGTTTGTCCGGGTCCCTTTATATCCAGGTGGTGTCTGGACTGCAGGGGACCTGCAAATTGAGTGCCCCTATCTTCCTGTTCCCAGAGGCCCTATACAGTTTCATCTTGGGCCAGGTATGTGGGCAAGGGTGGGCAGTACTGGAGGTCTCTCCTTCCTTGCATTCTCAGGAGTGCCCACTTGTATGGGCAATGAGTTCTCTCTCCCACGGGGTTTAGGAGCAGTGACCTGTGGCTCCCTTGCCACTTTTAATATTCTTTCTTTGTTCTATAGATTATGTGTTTTGATTATTATGTGCCAGGGGGATTTACTTTTCTGGTCCCATCTAATTCATGTTCTATAAGCTTCTTATATGTTTCTTAGGTTAGGAAAAATCTTTCTTGTATGATTTTGTCAAGAATACTATTTGGGCTTTGGATGTGGGACTCGTCATCTACTTCTAATCCTATTATTCTTTAATTAGCTTTTTTTCATGATATTCCAGATTTGCTGGAAGATTTCGCTCAGGAAAATTTTAATTTAACATTTTCTATGACTGATGTATTAATATCTTGTACATTTTATCTCTCTGATTCTCTCTTTCATCTTTTTTATTCTCTTAATTATGCCTGTACCTATTTTTCCTGTTCCCTTCCCTCAGTTTTATCTTTCCAGTTTGTATTTTCTTTGTTTCTTACATTTCAACATTCAGGTCTTGCACAGCGTTTTATAAAATTTTCTTCATCTGTTTAATTGTATTTTATGTATGTTTTAAAGGAATTTTTTGTTTCTTTAAAGAGCTCAATTTGATTATATTTTCTGTATTTCTATTCCTGTTTCTATCCATTTCCTCTTTTAAGGCCTTGATTATCTTTACAATATTAGATTTAAGGTCATTTTTTCTTGGGTTTTAGTTGTGTTATGATATCCAGTGCTTGCTGTCTTGGGGCATCTGTGCTTTGGAAGTGTCATATTCCTGGCTTTTGTTTCTCTGTTATTTAAAAGTTCTGTGCTCATCTGAATGGTTTGGGTCCTGGTTGTTCTTACTGTAGAAGTTATTAGGAGGGGCATGACCATCAATGGTCCTGATGTGAAAGGCCTGTAATGGATATACTTTAGCTGTATGATTCTGGACCTGCAGGTTTATATTGTTCAGGAGCTGCAGAACCCATGAATTTGGCTAGAGAAGTCACAGAAGTATAGAGGTCCTCCTGGGCCAGGAGACTTCTCACTGCAGCTTGGCTTGGAAGGCCAAAATATCAGGAGAGATGAGTGTTTTAAAAGAAACTTATGTGTTTTCCTCAGAGGTCTGACAAAAGAGGACAACTGGTGGGAATTAATGGTCCCCCTAGCCTAGCAATATGCTCAAGAAGATTAGGTTTTCTCTAGAGAGCTCAGAGATGAGGGAAGATGGGTGGGGGGAAGTGAGATTTCTGTGTGTTGAGAAGTCTCAGTTCTGATGAAGGTGAGGGGGTGACAGAAGATTGGAGGTCCCCTCGGACAGCTGGTTGCTCAGGGCAAGTTGGTGTGGCCCAAGTGGTTCAGAGAACATGTAAGATTGGTAGGGAAAGGGAAGTTTACCTGTATGTTCAGAAGTCTCAGGTCTGATAAAGATAGTGTGGAAGACAGAAGAATAGAGGTCCCTGGGGACAACAGGCTGCTCAGGGCAACTTGAGGTACCCCACGTGGTTCAGAGAGCAGGCAAAATTGGTGGGGAAAGGGAAGATTAACTGTATGGTTCATGATCCACAGCTCTGGAGAAGGTGGGGGGAGAGATAGCAGTAGAGTAAGGTTTCCCTGAGATATCAGCTTCTTAGCACAACTTGGCATTGAACAGAGGGTTCAGCAAATGGGGAAGATGGAAGGGTAAAGGGAAGCTTATCTGTACAGTTCAAGACCTGTACATCTCATGAAGGTAGTGGGAGAGGTAGAAGGAGAATGGAAGCCCCCCAGGGACAGCATATTACTCAGGGTCTATGATCATTTTGAACAAAATATTGGATATTATTTATTCACATTTCAAATGTTATTCCATTTCCTGGATTCACATCCAAAACCCATCCCATCTATCCTCCTACTTCTATGGTTGTTTTCCTCTCCCCAACCACCCACCCCTTCCAGCCTCCTCACCCTGATATTCCCCTACACTGGGGGGGGGGGTGTTCTGCCTTGGCAGGCCCAAGGGCTTCTCCTCCCATTGGTGCCCGATAAAGCCATCATTTGCTACATATGTAGCTGGAGCCATGGGTCTGTCCATGTGTATTCTTTGGGTAGTGGTTTAGTTCTTGGAAGCTCTGATTGGTTGATATTATTGTTCTTATGGTGTTGCAAGCCACTTCAACTCCTTCAATCCTTATCCTAACTATTTTAATGGGGACTCCATGATCAGTTCAGTAGTTTGCTGTTAACATTCTCCTCTATATTTGTCATGTGCTGGCAGAGCTTCTCCGGAGAGAGCTATATCAGGCTCCTGGCACCATGCAATTATTGGCATCAGCAATATTGTCTGGGTTTTCTGGCTGTATGTCTATGGGTGGGATATCCAGGTGGGGCAGGCCCTGAATTCCTTTTCTCTCCACTCCAAACATTGTCTCCATATCTCCTCCTATGACTATTTTTGTTCCCCCTTTTAAGAAGGATTAAAGAATCTGCACCTTGGTTGTCCTTCTTGAGCTTCATGTGTTTTTTTTTTTTTTTTTGTTTTTTGTTTTGTTTTTTTTTTTTTTGTATCTGCTTAGGCAATTTCACATTTTGGGTTAATATCCACTTATCAGTGAGTGCATACCATGTGTGGTTTTTTTGTATTTGGGTTACATCACTAAGGATGATATTTCATTGTTCCATCCATTTGGCTACGAATTTCATGAAGTCATTGCTTTTGATAGCTGAGTAGTATTCTGTTGTATAGATGTACCACATTTTCTGCATCCATTCATCTGCTGAAGGGACTCTGGGTTCTTTTCAGCTACTGGCTATTATACTTAAGACTGCTATGAACATAGTGGAGCATGTGTCCTTGTTATATGTTGGAGCATCATTTGGGTAGTAGTTGTACCCCTGTGTCCTCAGGTAGTACTACATCTGATTTTCTGAGAAAACTCCAGGTTGACTTCCATAGTGGTTGTACCAGCTTGCAATCCCACCAACAATGGAGGAGTGTTCCTCTATCTCCACATCTTTGCTAGCATCTGTTGTCATATGAGGTTTTGAACTTAGTAATTCTGACTCTCGTGAAGTGGAACCTCAGGGTTGTTTTGATTTGCATTCCCTGCTTACTACAGTTATTGCACATTTCTTTAGGTATTTTTAAGCCATTCAATATTCCTCAGCTGAAAATTCTTTGTTTAGCTCTGTATTCCACTTTTTAATAGAATTATTTGACTCTCTGGACTCTAGCTTCTTGAGTTCTAGCATATATTAGATATTAATCCTTTATTTGATAAAGGATTGGTAAAGATCTTTTCCAACTTTTTTGGTTGCGCTTTTGTCCTGATGACAGTTTCTTTTGCCTTAAAGAAGCTTTCCAATTTTATGAGGTCCTTTTGTTGATTATTAATCATGGAGAATAAGGCAATGGTGTTATTTTTAGGAAATTTCCCCCAGTGCCCATGTGTTCTAAGATCTTCCCCACTTTTCCTTCTATTTCTTTGAGTGTATCTGGTTGTATGTAGAGGTCCTTGATCCACTTGGACTTGAGCTTTGTAGAGGGTGACGGGACTGGATTGATGTGAATTTTTCTACTTGCTGATCTCAAGTTGAATAAGCACCATTCACTGAATATGATATTCAATGGATGGTTTTAGCTCCTTTGTCAAAAATCAAGTAACCATAGGTATGTGGGTTCATTTCTGAGTCTTGAATTTTATCCCATTTATCTACTTGCAAGTGTGTATACCAATAACATACAGTTTTGATCACTATTGCTTTGTAATATAGCTTCAGATCAGGGATGGTGATTCCTCCAGAAGTTCTTTTACTGTTGAGGATAGTTTTCAATAACTTGTTTATTTTTTTGATATGCCAAATGAATTTACAAATTGATCTTTCTAACTCTATGAAAAATCACATTGAAATTTTATGGGACTTGCGTTGAGTCTGTAGATTGCTATTGGCAAATTGGCGATGTTTTCGATATTAATCCTGCCAATGCATGAGGATGGAAGATTTTTCTGTCCTCTGAGATCTTCTTCAATGTCTTTCTTCAGAAACTTGAAGGTTTTTTTTTTTTATTAACTTGAGGATTTCTTATATACATTTCTAGTGTTATTTCATTTCCCGGTTTCCGGGCAAACATCCCCCTCACCCCTCCTCTTCTTTATGGGTGTTCCCCTCCCCATCCTCCCCCCCTTGCCGCCCTCCTCCCAACAATCTAGTTCACTGGGGGTTCAGTCTTAGCAGGACCCAGGGCTTCCCCTTCCACTGGTGCTCTTACTAGGATATTCATTGCTACCTATGAGGTCAGAGTCCAGGGTCAGTCCATGTATAGTCTTTAGGTAGTGGCTTAGTCCCTGGAAGCTCTGGTTGCTTGGCATTGTTGTACATATGGGGTCTCGAGCCCCTTCAAGCTCTTCCTGTTCTTTCTCTGATTCCTTCAACGGGGGTCCTATTCTCAGTTCAGTGGTTTGCTGCTGGGATAAGCCTCTGTGTTTGCTGTATTCTGGCTGTGTCTCTCGGGAGAGATCTACATCCGGCACCTGTCGGCCTGCACTTCTTTGCTTCATCCATCTTGTCTAATTGGATGGCTGTATATTTATGGGCCACATGTGGGGCAGGCTCTGAATGGGTGTTCCTTCTGTGTCTGTTTTAATCTTTGCCTCCCTATTCCCTGCCAAGGGTATTCTTGTTCCCCTTTTAAAGAAGGAGTGAACCATTCACAATTTGATCATCCACCTTGAGTTTCATGTGTTCTATGCATCTAGGGTAATTCAAGCATTTGGGCTAATAGCCACTTATCAATGAGTGCATACCATGAGTGTTTTTCTGTGATTGGGTTACCTCACTCAGGATGATATTTTCCAGTTCCAACCATTTGCCTACGAATTTCATAAAGTCATTGTTTTTGATAGCTGAGTAATATTCCATTGTGTAGATGTACCACATTTTCTGTATCCATTCCTCTGTTGAAGGGCATCTGGGTTCTTTCCAGCTTCTGGCTATTATAAATAAGGCTGCGATGAACATAGTGGAGCACGTGTCTTTTTTATATGTTGGGGCATCTTTTGGGTATATGCCCAAGAGAGGTATAGCTGGATCCTCAAGCAGTTCAATGTCCAATTTTTTGAGGAACCTCCAGACTGATTTCCAGAATGGTTGTACCAGTCTGCAATCCCACCAACAATGGAGGAGTGTTCCTCTTTCTCCACATCCTCACCAGCATCTGCTGTCACCTGAGTTTTTGATCTTAGCCATTCTCACTGGTGTGAGGTGAAATCTCAGGGTTGCAGAAACTTGAAGTTGTTGTTATACAGATCTTTCACTTGCTTGGCTCCAGTCATACTGAGGTCTTTTATGTTATTTGCGACTATTGTGAAGGGTGTCATTTTCTTAATTTCTGCCTAGCCTGTTTATACTTTAAGTAGAGTAAGACTACTGATTCATTTGAGTTAATTTTAGATCCAGCCACTTTGCTGAAGTGGTTTATCAGGTATAGGAGTTCTCTGGTGAAATTTATGGGGTCGCTTAATTATATTATTATATCATTTGCAAATAGTGATATTTTGACTTTTCTCTTTTCAATTTAGATACCTTTGACCCCTTTTCATTGTCTGGTTGCTCTGGCTAGAACTTCAAGTACCATATTGAATAAGTAGGGAGAGATTTGGCAGCCTTGTCTAGTCCCTGATTTTAGCGCGATTGATTCAAGTTTCTCTCCATTTTGTTTGATGTTGGCTACTGGGTTGCTGTGTATTGCTTTTACTATGTTTAGGTGTGGGTCTTGAATTACTGATCATTCCAAGACTTTTGACATGAAGAGGGGTTGAGTTTTGTCAAATGCTTTTTCACATGTAATGAGATGATCCTGTGTTTTTTTTCCTATGATATATATACATATATATATATATATATATATATATATATATATATATATGTATATATATGATTACATTGATGGGTTTCCTTTTGTTAAACCATCCCTGCATCCCTGAGATGAAGCCTACTTAATTATATTGGATGATCATGTTGATGACTTCTTGGATTCAGTTCGTGAGAATTTTATTGAGTATTTTTGCATCAATGTTATTAATGGAAATTTGTCTGAAGTTCTCTTTCTTTGTTGAGTCTTTTTGTGGTTTATGTATAATCATAATTGTGGCTTCAAAGAATGAATGTGGCACTATTCCCTGGGTTTCTATTTTGTGGAATAGTTTGGACAGTATTGGTATTGTCTTCTATGAAGATCTGATAGAAATCTCTATTAAGCCCATCTGGTCCTGAGCTTTTTTTGGCTGGAAGATTTTTAATAAATGCTTCTATGATTTTAGAAGTTATGGGAGAGTTTAGATTTTTCTCTGATCCTGATTTAAATTTGTTATCTGGTATCTGTCTAGAAAATTTTTCATTGCATCTAAATTTTCCAGTTTTGTTGAATATAGTTGTATCTGATGACTTTTTTTTTAAACTTTCTCATTCTGCTATTATATCTCCATTTTGTTTCTTTTTTTTTAATTCCGATACACTCCCTTACTCTCTGTTGATTCTAGATAATGATTTATTTATCTTACTGTTTTTCTCAAAGAACCAGCTCATGGTTTTGTTGATTCTTTGTATAATTCTATTTGTTTCATTTGGGTTGACTTCAGTCAAGTTTGATTATTTCCTGCTGTCTATTCCTCTTGGGTGTATTTGTTTCTTTTGGTTCTGGAGCCTTTAGGTGTGCCGTCAAGCAGCTAGTGTCAAGCTGCAAGCTCTCCAATTTTTTTTTTTGAGGCACCAAGAGCTATGAGTTTCTCTCTTAGCACTGCTTCCATTGTTTCATTGTTTCCCATAAATTTGGGTATGTTGTCCCTCATTTTCATAAAATTCTAAGACATCTTTAATTTCTTTCTTTATTTATTCTTAGACCAAGTCATGACTGAGTAGATCATTGTTCAGCTTCTCTGTGTATGTGGGCTTACTAATGTTCTTGTTATTAATTAAGATGAGCCTTACTTTGTGGTGATCTCATAGGGTGCATAGGACTATTTGAATCTTCTTGTATCTGTTGAGGCCAGTTTTGTGACCGATTATATGGTCAATTTTGGAAAAGGTACCATGCGTAAATAAGGAGGTATATTTTTTTAAGAATGAAATGTTTGCTTGTTTGTGTGTGTGTGTGTGTGTGTGTGTGTGTGTGTGTGTGTGTGTTAAAGCCATTCGTGTCTCTGTTTAGTTTCTGTTTCCATGATCTGTCCACTGATGAGAGTGGGGTGTTGAAATCTCTCACTATTACTTGTAAAGTGCAACATGAGTTTTGAACTTCTGTAAAGAAACTTCTGTTTCTTTTATTAATGTAGCATAGATATTCAGGATTAAGATTTCATCTTGGTGATCTTTTTTTCTTGGATGAATATGAAGTGTCCTTTCTTATCTTTTTTGAAAACAATTAGTTGACAGTCAATTTTATTCAATAGTAGGATGGCTACTGCAGCTTGTTTCTTGTCACCATTTGCTTGGAAAATTTTTCCCCAGGCTTTAAATCTGAGTTAGTGTCTTTGTCACTGAAGTATGTTTCTTTTATACAGCAAAATGTTGAATCCTCTTTTTGTGTCTGTTCTGTTAGTCTATATCTTTATATTGGGGAATTTAGTTTACTGGTATTAAGAGATAGTAAGGATTAGTTGTTGTTGTTTCCTGTTATTTTTGTCGTTAGTGATGGAATTATGGCTCTCTTCTCTTGGTTTTCTTGCAAGAAGAGTACTTTCTTGCTTTTTCTTGGGTGTAGTTTCCGTCCTTGTTTTAGAGTTTTCCATGTATTATTCTTTGTAGGGCCAGAATTGTGGAAAGGTTTTGTGTGAATTTGATTTTATTCTTCAATATTTTGTTTTCTCCATCTAAGTTAATTGAGAGTTTTACGGGATATCATAACCTGGGCTGGAATTTTTTCTCTTAAGGTCTGCATGACATCTGTCAAGGATCTTTTGGCTTTCATAGTCTCTGTTGAGAATTCTGGTATAATTGTGATATGTCCGCCTTTATATGTTACTTGACCTATTCCCCTTGCTGCTTTTAACATTTTTTTTGATGTTGTTGTGTGCATTTGGTGATTTGACTATTATGTGATGGGAGAAATTTGTTTTATAGTACCATGTCTTTGGAGTTCTGTAGGCTTCTTGTAATTTTATGGACATCTCTTTCTTTAGGTTAGGGGAGTTTACATTATCAATGGATAATACGAAAGGGTGGGGTTTGGCAACAAGGAGCAGGTAGTAAATGATGTATCAGAAACTTGGGTCTCTTTATCCTGAACAGAATTTGTTGGTGTTTTCATATAACAGGAGATCATATCTTGTCTTCCTCCTGTAGCCTGCACTCATTGTCTGTCTATTAGGCGAAGGTGTACAGAAAGGGTCAGTGGACAGCAGGAGGTGTTAGTGGCTTGTGTCATGATTTGCAAACTGAGAATACAGGAGGTTTAATACAGCAGGTATGTCTCTTACCTCTTCTGAATTTCATGATCTTTACCTGAGCAATGAATATTTACATGAATAATAGGAATCTGGGGCTATATGGTGGTGTGAAAGTGTAGATATATGTTCATTCCAGGATCCAGCCCACATTGAAATGATTTGAAGTGAGACACATCATTGGATATAGAGGTAGCTTTGAATGCTTATGGTCTCTGACCTTCTATTTCTCTAACTCTACTGGATTGCTGCTTAAAACTTCTAAAAAATTTTCTAAAAACCTTTCTTGTTTATTCTGTGTTTAAAGATTACTAACGTGGGAGAGTAGTACCTGATGTGTAGCTGCAGGGAATTGAGTGAAAATATTATTGCTATTGTTCTCTATTCTGTCCAGGCAGCCAGAAGCCTCTGTAGTAAGATGTGTTAACACTTTGTGAGCCAGATAGGAAGGAAGGGAATTAAAATGTTTTATACAGGTACAATCATCTCTACAAGCATTTCCAAATATTTACATGCATAAATATACCTTCACATGTACATATAGACAAACAGATATAAACATTTGAATAGATGAATGAATGGACAGGGCAGAGCTCCTCAATGCATACCATCCAATTGTATGTTAGGAGTTTCAGTCATTTATTATGAAAAGACAGAGTAGAAGGGTTCCAGTTTCAGATGGGGATCTTACCTGTTCAGTATCATGTGCTCTGCACGTGAGCAGTGAATCTCTGCTCAAAAAGGGAAAGTACATTTAATGAGGTAGGGGAAGTGTATAGTGGAATGTATGAGGGGCTTGGGTAATGGCTTCCAAACCAATGAAATAGGAAGTTCAGGTTGTAGGTAAGGCTCTTGCCATTTTTTAATGGTATGGCCAGCACCTGAACAGTGAATGTTCCCCTGAGTAATGGAACTGGGAGAAAGTAAAGTAGGAGGAAAGGTAGAGATTTGTGCTCAGTGTGAGGACATTGTTTCTTTGGGCTCTAAATCAAGGAAGTGAGGATGGAAGGGTTGAGAGAATAGATGAGGCACTTACCTTTTCTGGTTGGAGGTTTAATTTTTAATTACTATGCATAGACATTTTTATAGCATGATCACTCTACATGATAAAGCAAATACCATCAGAAGGATTTTGTAATCAAATGTATAACTCATTATACTTAAGCACTTATGTTGATATGTCATTGGGGTAAAAGAGTTACATAATCACACAGAACACTATTATAACAGAATATCCCTAGGCCACTTTCACAGAAAATGATACAGAAACAGATACTGAATGAAGCATGATAACATCATATAAATTTAGGGGTTCAATTACAATACTGCCAAGTTCCAATTATCTCTGTTATTCAATTTTCCTTTCTGTATTATATTCTTGTATTAAAAAGCCCACATTAGAAGAACTATGCTAATGTTCATGGTGAGTTAACATAATGAGTATGTTTTTTTTTCTCATACACTTGAAGAGCCTGTGGCTCTCCACCAGGATGAGCACTGTTTTGTTGTTGTTGTTGTTGTTGTTGTTGTTGTTGTTGTTATTGTTGTTGTTTGTTTTTTTGATGTTGTTTTTTTTTATTATTATTTTTTTGCAGTAGCAGATATGAAAGAGCTGAAGGTGATCCAGCCTAAGAAATCAGTTTGTGTTGATGCTGGAGGATCAGTTACTCTGAATTGCACAGTCACATCTCTCACCCCTGTGGGGCCCATCAAGTGGTTCAGGGGTGTAGGACACAGTAGGCATCTGATATATTATTTCACCGGATACCATTTCTCCAGAATAACAAATGCCTCAGATGCTACAAAGAGAGGCAACCTGGACTTTTCTATCCACATCAGTAATGTCACACCTGCTGATGCAGGTACCTACTACTGTGTGAAGTTCCAGAAAGGAATAGTAGAGCCTGACATTGAGATTCAGTCTGGAGGTGGCACTGAGTTGTCAGTATTTGGTAAGTACTACATTTTCATTTTTATCCTTGATTTCTCCTACAGGTTGAAATAGTATTGAATACTCTATGAACAGCAAAAAAAGAAAAATGTAGATAGGACCACAATATACTTCAGTTCACATTACTCCATCTCTGGACCAAGAAAGCTGAGGAGAAGAGAGTACATGCTATGTATAAGAGGTTTCCCCTTCCGGGAAATGGATGTAAATACATACGTTTGTCTGTCTGCCTCACCCAACTTATATTTCTCAAACTGTCTCACATTAGTGGATGTAAAAAGACCATGAAAGCACCCAAATCCTGTGAGGAAGAGAGCAGACCACCCAGGAGTACAGACATCCCAAGGCCACAGGACAGACTGCCCTCTCTGCACACCTTGGCCCACCTCCCTGGTGCAAGGGGAAAGTGCACAGTGCCTCTGGACAGAGGGATAAGGAACAGACAGCCGACAATACCCATGATTCTGTTCTGTGCCCAGGACCAAACTGTTCCTGCCAAACATCTCCCTGCACCCAAATCCCATGGGGGAGAGAGCTGGAACCTCAGAAGTGTGAATACTGCTGAGAAGTCAGAGGAGAATACGCACTGCCCACAGTACAGACCCAAGAGGGAATTGCATAATGCCAACTGTGCCCAAGGGGTACAAGGACCTAAGCAAGCAATCAGGGACAAGACCCTTTGATTGCTGCCCACACCATAATCACACACAACACTATTATATCAGAATATCTGTAGGCCATTTTCACAGAAAATGAAACAGAAACAGATACTGCATGAAGCATGATAACACCATATAAATTTAGGGGTTTAATTACAATACTGCCAAGTTCCAATTATCTCTGTTATTCAATTTTCTTTTCTGTATTATATTCTTGTATTAAAAAGCCCACATTAGAAGAACTATGCTAATGTTCATGCTGAGTTAACATAATGAGTATGTTTTTTTTTCTCATACACTTGAAAAGCCTGTGGCTGACCACCAGGATGAGCACTAACTGTTTTGTTGTTGTTTTGTTGTTGTTTGTTTTCTTGATGTTGTTGTTGTTATTATTATTATTTTGCAGTAGCAGATATGAAAGAGCTGAAGGTGTTCCAGCCTAAGAAATCAGTTTGTGTTGATGCTGGAGGATCAGTTACTCTGAATTGCACAGTCACATCTCTCACCCCTGTGGGGCCCATCAAGTGGTACAGGGGTGTAGGACACAATAGGCACCTGATATACAATTTCACCGGATACCGTTTCCCCAGAGTAACAAATGCCTCAGATGCTACAAAGAGAGGCAACCTGGACTTTTCTATCCACATCAGTAATGTCACACCTGCTGATGCAGGTACCTACTACTGTGTGAAGTTCCAGAAAGGAATAGTAGAGCCTGACATTGAGATTCAGTCTGGAGGTGGCACTGAGTTGTTAGTATTTGGTAAGTACTACACTTTCATTTTTATCCTTGATTTCTCCTACAGGTTGAAATAGTATTGAATACTCTATGAACAGCAAAAAAGGAAAAATGTAGATAGGACCACAATATACTTAAGTTCGCATTACTACATCTCTGGACCAAGAAAGCTGAGGAGAAGAGAGTACATGCTATGTATAAGAGGTTTCCCCTTCCGGGAAATGGATGTAAATACATACGTTTGTCTGTCTGCCTCACCCAACTTATATTTCTCAAACTGTCTCACATTAGTGGATGTAAAAAGACCATGAAAGCACCCAAATCCTGTGAGGAAGAGAGCAGACCACCCAGGAGTGCAGACATCCCAAGGCCACAGGACAGACTGCTCCCTCTGCACACCTTGGCCCACCTCCCTGCTGCAAGGGGAAAGTGCACAGTGCCTCTGGACAGAGGGATAAGGAACAGACAGCCGACAATACCCATGATTCTGTTCTGTGCCCAGGACCAAACTGTTCCTGCCAAACATCTCCCTGCATCCAAATCCCATGGGGGAGAGAGCTGGAACCTCAGAAGTGTGAATACTGCTGAGAAGTCAGAGGAGAATACGCACTGCCCACAGTACAGACCCAAGAGGGAATTGCATAATGCCAACTGTGCCCAAGGGGTACAAGGACCTAAGCAAGCAATCAGGGGCAAGACCCTTTGATTCCTGTCCACACCTAGAGCTGGAAGACAGTTGCCAAGAGTGCAGCCACAGCTGAGAGCAGAGGCAAGACCCACTTTTCTGCTACCAAGTGACCTGCCTGGTGTATTCAGGATACGCAGAGGCAGAAGTTCTCTGGGTCAGGGCACTTTCTGTTCCTGGCTCTACCCAGAAGTGAACTGATACCATTCCACAGTTCCCTGCACCCAAATCCTGTGGGGAAGAGAGTGAACCACCATGGAGTGCAGACGTCCTGAGGTCACAGGATAGACTGCCATCTCTGCATACCTCGGCCCACATCCCTGGTCCAAGAGGAAACTGCACAGTGCCTCTTGACAGAGGGATATAAGAACAGACAGCCTCTGGTACCCATGGTTCTGGTCTGCCACCAAGATCGAACTGATCTGGCCAAACATCTCCCTACACCCAAATCCCATGGAGGAGAGAGCTGGAAACTCAGAAGTGTGAATACTGCTGAGAAGTCAGAGGAGAATACCCTCTAACCACAGTCCAGACCCAAGAGGTAATTGAATAATGCCAACTGTGCCCAAGGGGTACAAGGACCTAAGCAAGCAATCGGGGCAAGACCCTTTGATTCCTGCCCATGACTAGAGCTGGAGGACAGTCTCTAGTAGTGCCACCACAGCTAGAACAGAACACTTGTTCTCAGGAAAGGCTGAAAGAAAACAAGAAAACAGTTCTACAGGAATGGTGACACCGAGGCCTACAGCAGGGTTAAGCCACTACCAGAAACAGCAAGACCAGTAAACAACAGAGACAACCCAATGGCTAGAGGCAACTGCAGGAACCTAATGATCAGAAACAAAGACTACTAGGTATCATCAGAGCCCAGTACTCCCAACAAAGATAATACTGGATATCCAAACACACCAGAAAAGCAAGATTTAGATTTGAAAACATATTTTGATAATGATGGGGAACTTTAAGAAAGACAAAAAGAATTCCCTTAGAGAAATGCAGGAAAGCACAAGTAAACAAGTAGAAGCCCTTAGAGAGGAAACACAAAAATCGCTGAAAGAATTACAGGAAAACACAAACAAACAGGTGAAGGAAATGAAAATGAAAATAGAAACAATAAAGAAAGCACAAACTGAGACAATACTGGATATAGAAAACCAAAGGAAGAGACAAGGAGCCGTAGATACAAGCATCTCCAACAGAATACAAGAGATAGAAGAGAGAATCTCAGGGGCAGAAAATACCATAGAAAACATTGAAACAACTGTCAAAGATAATGTAAAATGCAAAAAGCTAATAGTCCAAAACATACAGGAAATCCAGTACACAATGAGAAGATCAAAATTAAGGATAATAGGTATGGAAGAAAGAGAAGACTGCCAACTTAAGGGGTCAGTATATATATTCAAAAAATATAGAAGAAAACTTCCCTAACCTAAAGAAAGAAATGCCCACAAACATACAAGAAGCCTACACAACTCCAAATAGATTGGACCAGAAGAGAAATTCCTCCCATCACATAATAGTTAAAACACCAAATGCACAAAACAAAAAAATAATATTAAAAGCAGTAACGGAAAAAGGTCTAGTGACATATAAAGGGGGACCTATCAGAATTACACCAGACTTCTCACCACAGACTATGAAAGCCAGAAGATCCTGGACAGATGACAAATAGACTCTAAGAGAACATAAATGCCAGGCCAAGTTACTGTGTCCAGCAAAATTTTCAATTAATGTAGATGGAGAAACCATGCTATTCCAACGCAAAACCAAATTTATGCAATATCTTTCTACACATCCAGCCTTACAAAGGATAATAGATGGAAAACTCCAACACAAGGAGAGAAACTATACTGTACAGAAAGCGAGAATATAATTTCCTTGCAATGAAATGAAAAGAGAGAAAAACAAACATGATTCCACCTATAACAACAAAAATAATGGGAAGCGACAATCATTATTCCTTAAAATCTCTCAACATCAACGGACTCAATTCCCCAATAAAAAGCCATAGATTAACAGACTGGATACGTAAAGAGGACACAGCATTTTGCTGCATGCAAGAAACACACCTCAGAAACAAAGACAGACACTACTTCAGTGTAAATGGCTGGAAAACAATTTTCCAAGCAAATGGACCAAAAACCAAACTGGAGTTGACATTTAATATCAAATGAAATTCACTTTCAACCAAGAGTCATAAAAAAGACAAGGAAGGACACTTGATATTAATCAAAAAAATTCACCAAGATGAACTCTCAATCCTAAATATCTATGTTCCTAATGCAAGGGCACCTACATTCATAAAAGAAACCTTACTAAAGCTCAAAGCACACATTGCACCTCCCACGATAATAGTAGGAGATAACAACACCCCATTCTCATCACTGGACAGATCATGGAAGCAGAAATTAAACAGAGACATAGAGAAACTAACAGAAGTTATGAACCAATTTGATTTAACACATAAATATAGAACATTCCATCCTAACACAAAAGGATATACCTTCTTCTCAGAACCTCACAGAACCTTCTCCAAAATTGACCATATAATCAGTAACAAACCAGGACTCAACAGATACAATAAGATAGAAATAATCCCATCCATCCTATCAGATCACTATGCACTAAGACTGGTCTTCAATAACAACAATAAGAACAAAAAGCCCAAATATACATGGGAGTTGAACAATGCTCTACTCAATAACAACTTGGTCAAGGAAGAAATAAAGAATTGAAAGATGTCTTAGAATTTAATGAAAATGAAGATAGAACATTCCCAAACATATGGGACACAATGAAAGTGTTACTAAGAGGAAAACTCATACCTATGAGTGCCTGCAAGAAGAAATAGGAGAGAGCATATGTAAGCAGCTTGACAGCACACCTAAAAGCTTTAGAACAAAAAGAAGCAAATACACCCAGGAGGAGGAGAAGGCAGGAAATAATCAAACTCAGAGCTGAAATCAACCAAGTAGAAACAAAAAGGACTATACAAGAAAATCAACAAAAGTAGGAACTGGTTCTTGGAGAAAATCAACAAGATAGATAAACCTTAGCCAGAATAACCAGAGGTGACAGAGAGTGTATCCAAATTAAAAAATCAGAAATGACAAGGGAGACATAAAAAGAGAATCTGAAGAAAATAGAAAAATCATCAAATCCTACTACAAAATCCTATATTCAATAAAATTGGAAAATATAGAGGAAATGGACAATTTTCTAGACAGATACCAGGTATCAAAGTTAAATCAGGAACAAATAAATCATCTAAACTACCCCACAATTCCTAAAGAAATAGAAGCAGTCAATAAAATTCTCCCAACCAGAAAGAGCCCAGGTTCAGATAGGTTCAGTACAGAATTCTATCAGACCTTCATAGAAGACCTCATACCAATACTGTCCAAACTATTCCAAAAAATTGAAGCAGATGAAGCACTACGGAATTCCTTCTATGAAGCCACAATTTCTCTTATACCAAAACCACACAAAGACCCAACAAAGAAAGTGAACTTCAGACCAATTTCCCTGATGAATATTGATGCAAATATACTCAATAAAATTCTTGCAAACCGAATCCAAGAACACATCAAAATGATCATCCTTCATGATCCAGTAGGCTTCATCCCAGGGATGCAGAGATGGTTTAATATATGAAAATCCATCAATGTAATTCACTATATAAACAAGCTCAAAGATAAGAACCACATGGTCATTTCATTAGATGCTGAGGAAGCATTTGACAAAATTCAACACCCCTTCATGATAAACGTCCTGGAAAGATTAGGAATTCAAGGCCCATATCTAAACATAGGAAAAGTAATATACAGCAAACCAGTAGCTAACATCAAACTAAATGGAGAGAAACTTGAAGCAAATCCCACCAAAATCAGGGACTAGACAAAGCTGCCCACTCTCTCCCTACTCATTCAATATAGTATTCAAAGTTCTAGCCAGAGCAATCAGAGAGTGAAAGAACTTCAAAAGGATAAAATTGGAAGGGAAGAAATCAAAGTATCACTATTTGCAGTTCATATGATAGTATACTTAAGTGACCCCAAAAGTTCCCTCAGAGAACTACTTAACCTGATAAGCAACTTCGGCCAAGTGTTACGGTATAAAAATAATTCAAACAAATCAGTAGCCTTCCTCTACTCAAAGTATAAACAGGCTGAGAAAGAAATTAAGGAAATGACACCCTTCACAATAGTCCCAAATAACATAAAATATCTTGGTGTTACTTTAACCAAACAAGAGAAAGATCTGTATGACAAGATCCTCAAATATCTGAAGAAAGACACTGAGGATGATCTCAGAAGATGGAAAGAACGTCAAATATCTGAAGAAAGAAATTGAGGATGACCTCAGAAGATGGAAAGTTCTTCCATGCTTAAGAATTGGCAGGATTAATATAGTAAACATGGCCATTTTGATAAAAGCGATCTACAGATTAAACGCAATCCCCACCAAAATTCCTGCTCAATTTTTTACAGAGGTAGAAAGAGCAATTTGCAAATTCATTTGGAATAACAAAAAAACCAGGATAGCAAAAACTATACTCAGCAATAAAAGAACTTCTGGGGGAGATCACCATCCCTGACTTCAAGCAGTTTTACAGAGCAATAGTCATAAAAACTGTATGGTATTGGTACATTGACAGGGCGGTAGATCAGTGGAACAGAAATGAAGACCCGGAAATGAACCCACACACCTATAGCCACTTGATCTTTCACAATGGACCTAAAAACATCCAATGGAAGAAAGATAGCATTTTAAACAAATGGTGCTGGTTCAACTGGAGGTCAGCATATAGAAGAATGCAGATCGATCCATTCTCATCACCATGAAAAAAGCTTAAGTCCAAGTGAATCAAGGACCTCAACATCAACCCAGATACACTCAAACTAAAAGAAGAAAAGGTGGGAAAGAGTCTCAAACACATGAGCACTGAGGAAATTTTCCTGAGTAAAACACCAATGGTTTATGCTCTAATGTCAAGAATCAACAAATGGGACCGCATAAAACCGCAAATCTTCTGTAAGGCAAAAGACACGGTCATTAGGAAAAAAAAAGCAGCAACCAACAGATTGGGAAAAGATCTTTACCAATCCTACATCTGATAGAGGGCTAATTTCCAAAATATGCAAAGAACTCAATAAGTTAGACTCCAGAGAGCGAAACCATCCTACTAAAAAATGGGGTACAGAACTAAACAAACCATTCTCACCCGAGGATTATCAGATGGCCAAAAAGCCCCTAAAGAAATGTTCAACATTCTTAGTTATCAGAGAAATGCACATCAAAACAACCCTGAGATTCCACCTCACACCAGTCAGAATGTCTAAGATAAAAAAATTCTGGTGACAGCAGATGCTGGTGAGGATGAGGAGAAAGAGAAACACTCCTCCATTGTTGGTGTGATTGCAAACTGGTACAACCACTATGGAAATCAGTCTGGAGGTTCCTCCGGAAATTGAACATTACACTACCTGAGGAACCAGATATACCACTTTTTGGCATATACCCAAAAGATGTTCCAACATACAACAAAGGCACATGGTCCACTATGTACATAGCAGCCTCATTTATAATAGCCAGAAGATGGAAAGAACCCAGATGTCCTTCAACAGAGGAATGGATTCAAAAAATTTGGTACATCTACACAATAGAATACTACTCAGATATCAAAAACAACGACTTCCTGAAAGTCATAGGCAGATCGAATGAACTAGAAAATATCATCCTGAGTGAGGTTACTCAATCACAGAAAAACACACTTGGTATGCACTCATTGATAAATGGATATTAGCCAAAACAACTTGAATTACCCAAGATGCAATACACAGACCACAGGAATCTCAAGAAAAAGGATGACCAAAACGCAGATGCTCCCACTTCTCCTTAAAAGGGGAAGAAATATTCATAGGAGGGCATAGGGAAGCAAAGGTTAGAGCAGTGACTCAAAGAATGACCATTCACAGCCTGACAGACATGTGGCCCAGATTATATATATATATATATATATATATATATATATATATATATATATATATATATATATATATATATATCCACAAAAACTAGATAAGATTGATGAAGGTAAAAAATGCACTCAGAAAGGCACCGGATATAGATCTCTCCTGAGAGACACATCCAGAGCATATCCAATACAGAGCTCAATGCTAGCAATAAGCCACCGAACTGAGAATAGGACTGCCTAGGGGGAAATTAGAAGAAGTATTGAACGAGTTGAAGGAGCTTGCAGCCCCATAAAAACAACAATGTCAACCAACCAGAGCTTCCAGGGACTAAACCACTACCACAAGACTATACATGGACTGACCCAGGGCTCCAACTGCATATGTACCAGAGAATAGCCTTGTTGGGGCACCAGTGGAAGAGTGTTCCTCTTCTCCACATCCTTGTCAACATGTGCTGTCACTTGAGGCTTTGATCTTAGCCATTTTGATTGGTGAAATGTGAAATCTCTGTCTCGTTTTTATTTACATTTCTCGGATGGCTGAAGATTTTGAGCACTAAGTGTCCCTCAGCCATTCGCGATTTCTCTGTTGTAAATTCTTTGTTTAATTCTATACACCAGTTTTTTTATTGGGTTGTTTGGATTTTTTAGTGTTTAGCTTCTTGAGTTCTTTGTATATTTTGGACATTAGCCCTCAATCGGATGTAGGGTTAGTGAAGATTTTCTCCAATCTGTAGGTTGCTGATTGGTCTTGTTGAGTAAGTCCTTTGCCTTTCAGAAGCTTCTCAGTTCCATGAGGTCCCATTTATCAATTCTTGATCTTAGAGCAAGAGCCATCGTAGTGCTGCTTAGAAAATTTACCTTTGTGCCAACGATCTCAAGGTTCTTTCCCATGTTCTCTTCAATTAGATTCTGAGTGTCTGGTTTTATGTTTAGGTCCTTGATGCACTTGAACTTGAGCTACTTGTCAAGGTGACAAATATGAATCTATTTTCATTTTTCTACATACAGACTTCCAGTTAAACCAGCACCATTTAGTGAAAATGCTTTCATTTTTCTATTGTATATTTTTGGCATTTTTGTCAAAGGTCAAGTGTACATAAGTGTGTGGTTTTATTTCTAGATCTTCAATTTTATTCCATCAGTCAACATGTCTGTCTTTGTACCAACACCATGCAGTTTTTAATCACTATTACTCTAAAATATGAACTGTTATATACAAAATTTTCATACATTTCTTGCATGTATTCCTGCAAGTGTTCACCTCACCAGGTTTCTTTCATTCCCCCATATCTGGAATTTTCCAAGATGCTTATATCTATACAAAGCATCCTATCAACTCCCATCCGTTCCATTTACCAACTCTTTCATGTGTATATCCAGTTCACACCTATTCCTGAGTACTTGAAAGACTTACATCATCTTGGGGCAAGCAAGGATCTTCCAAAGTACCACCAATTAGGAGCATCTCTGAATCAAACTAACTTTGTAATCCTCCCTAGGGATCAATTCTCCCAGAATTGTGGAAACTGTATTCCCTGACCCACAGGACTCCAAAAATAAGCATTTAACAGTTGAGCTAGAACTACAATTATCTCCTCAAAGAGGACAATAAATATTTCATTCTGAATCCAACTATCAGTTACCATATTGCAGGGACACAGATTTGGGTGACCTGGCATCCACCTATGGAAGCAGTTTGTAAATTTTTGGAGAAATAGAAGAAGGTCATAAAACAGGACTCTTTTAAAAAATTAATTGGTGAAAACATGGAAGAGGTGGGCTACCAATTAGCAGATAAACATGATTGAGACTTCAGATTCAAACTGATGAAGCCCTAAATGTTTAGGTTGATTGGAACTAATGATCTACTGAGTTAATACATTTCACAGTAAAACTAGTAGTCTGCTTATACACTCCAGATGATTCACCTGAATTGCCACAAAGATGTTTGGTCAGGGACAAAGGAAGACAATATAATAGGAGGGGCAAATATGATCCAGAATAATTTGCTTTGGATCTGGAATATGCCAGAACTCATTCGTGTTCTGAAGACACAGTCACCCTTGTAAAAGTTTCAGTTTGAAATTTCATGTACTTTCTGTAAAATTTTGTTGATAAAATATAGTGCTGTAAGTTGGAGACTTGACACTGGGACAATGGAGAAATGGACACCTATTTTTTCTTTCTTTTACTTTTTTCTTTTTTACTTATTCATTTTACATCCCACTCACCACCCCCTCTTACCTCCTCTGACAATCCTTTCCCCACATCCCTCCTCTTCTCCACTAAGTAAGTGGGGTCCCTCTGATAATCCTCCACCAACGAGGCACATTGAGTCCATGTGACACTATGCAGTTCCTCTCTCACTGTATGTAGGCAAGGCAGCAAAGCTAGAAGAACAAATCCCACATTCAGGTCAAAGCTTTTGGTATAGTCCCTGTTTCAGTAGTGAGAGACGCACATGAAGGTCAAGCTGCGCATCTGCCATTTGTATACAAGGAGGCCTAAATCCATCACTGTATGTCCTTTGGTTGGTGGTTCAGACCCTGAGAGTCCCAAAGGTCCATTCTAGTTGACTATGTTGTTTTCCTGTGGCACTCCCAACCCCTTCGGGCCGACAATCTTTCCTACTATTCTTTTAAAAGAATCCTCAAACTCCATTTACTGTTCATCTTTGGGTGTCTGTATATGTCTCAGTCAGTAGCTGAGTGGAGCCTCTCAGAGGACTACATGTTCCTGTCTATAAACATTACTATCATTAGTAGGGTTAAGGATTGGTGCTTGTTCATGGGATGTGTCTCGACCTGGACCATTTATTGGATGGCTATTCCCTCAGTCTCTGTTCCATTGCCACATTTCTGTATCTCTTGGAGACATGAATTATCTTGGATTGGAAGTTTTGTGTGTGGGTTTGTGGCTCTATCACTCCCCTGAGGTTACTGTCTGGCTCAGTCTGGCTACAGATAATGGCCTCTTCAGGTCCCATGACATCAATATAGTAAGTCCCAAGTAAGATCAACCCTATTGATTCTTGAATGCCTTCCTTATTCCAGGTCTCTGTTTCATCATACAGACCTTTCATGTGCTCACCCCTATCAATTATAGATTTCAATTAATTTTCATGGCCAACTAGCCATCTCTCTAATCCTTTCCACACCTGATTCTGAAACCATTATACCTCTCCCCAAATCCCACCTTCCCAAATCCCTCCCCTTACTTGTCTCTTATGCCTATTTTATTCACACTTCTAAGTGAGATTCTCACTTCCTTGATAATGCCTTCCTTCTTCTTTAGCATCTTTGTGACTGTGGAATATAACATGGTGCCTGTATTTTATAACTAATATCCATTTGTAAGGGAGCACATACTACACCTGTCTTTTTGGGACTATGTTAACTCACTCAGGATGACATTCTCAAGTTCCATCCATTTGCCTGCAAAATTCATGATGCCATTGTTCTTCATAGCTGAATAGTAATCCATTGTTTAGATTTTTTCATGTTTTTTAAATCCATTCTAGATTTAAGGGATATCTACATTGTTTTAAGTTTTGGACTATTATGAATAAAGCTGCTATGAACATAGTTAATCAGGCATCTTTTTGGTATGTTGGAGCATCTTTTGGGTATTTGCCCAAGAGTGGTATAGCTGGGTCTTGAGATAGAATTATTTTCTGGTTTCTGAAAAACTACCAAATAGATTTTGAAAGTGGTTATACAAAGTTGCACTCACACCAGCAATTAAAATGTGTTCTTGTTGTTCCCTATTCTCGCCAGCATGTGCTATCTCTTGAGATTTTCCTTAGCTATTCTGATGGCTGTAAGATGGAACTTTGCAATTTTTTCATTTGTACTTCCCCAATGACTAAGGATTTTGAACATTACTTTAATGACTTGACCATTCCAGAATCCTATGTTGAGAATTACCGGTGTAACTCTATAAACATTTTTAATTGTGTTATTTGGTTCCTTGGTGACTACCTCCTTGAGTTCTTTGAATTTTGAATATTACTTCTCTGTTACATTAGGTTTCTTCAAGATCTTTTCCCAGTATTTAGGCTGCAGTTTTGTCCTATTGTCAGTGTCATTTTCCTTACAGAAGTTCATAGTTTCATGAGATCCCATTTATCAATTGTTGGTCTTAGAGCCTGAGCCATTGATATTGTGTTTAGGAAACTATTTTCAGTACCTATGCGTTAAAGATATTCGCCAGTTTCTTTTCTATGATATTTATTGGATCCAGTCTTTTTTGTTTGTATGTTTTTGTTCCACTTGAACTTGGGGTTTTGTGCAGTTGATAAATATACATGCATTTTCATTCTTTTAAATGTAGACATGCTCTTTATCATGTTTTCTAAGTTAAACCAGTGAATTTCATGGGGAAAAAAACAGACTCAAACTCCTTAGAGCTTTGTTAGTCTTAGAAGTTAAGCAATGGGCCAAAACAATGGGCCAAAAAGAGACCATAAATGTGAATTTTTAATTGTTTCCCCTACTCCTTGATTTTCAGAACTGAAGACATCACACATTGCTAAAATCCTTGCAGCTGCACTCATTGGATGCAAACTACTCCTGGTAATTGCTGTCACTCTCATTTACAGGCACAGATGCAAAATGCTCGAATGTAAGTTAGGGGGATAAAGCTATATTAGTTAAATTTCTGTTACTGTGACACAACTCCATGATTAAAATAGTTTATAGATGAAAGGATTTATTTGGCCCCTTACTATTTTAGTATCTTCTGAGTACATCATGCTGGAGAGTAGTGGCAACCAAGAGAGACAGCAGAGTGCTCACATTCTTAAGCAGAAACATGAACAGATTGAAAAAAATTGGAAGTGTAAAAAACATTTAAATCTCAACATTCAGTATCTGTGATATACTTTCTCTAGCAATAGTGTACCACCTAAATCTTCCAAAAAGCACTGCCAACTGGGAATAAGAATCAATATCCTACCTAGTATATAGAGAAAATTTTGTATTTGAAACACCAGAGAGATGTCAGTTTGGGGACTACATAAGAGGGACAAAATCAGTAAGATGGCCACGCTATTCATCACACAATGTTAAGACATAGAACCTCCTAAAGAATCTCATGATACACTTTGAGGCATCCTAACATCCTAGAAATTCTGTTCATATTATAGAATTGTTCAGTTCAGAATCTACAGAGATGCCCAATGTATCTTAGAAGATGTGATGATCCTTGGCCCAGGGGTAGGATCTTCTGCATTGACCTCAAAGTTCCTATTTCAGATGATTTCAGTAAAAGACAAGCAGTGCATGGGTAATATCAATACAGATTAAATACCAAAATTTAGACATTTTAGATGGCAGGTAAAAATGACAGTTACGGCTTTGACCTGTCTGGTATCATGGAGAATAGACTCAGAAAACTGCATGATTTAGGAGCTAGACTGAAATGCTACATGCCACTTTGTTGACATGGGCATCTTTTTCACTCAGGGCAGGAGTGCTAGGAGAAGAGCTGAATCTGGGACACTATAGCAGTAAGATAAGTTGTAAATAATGAAAGAAGTATCCAGCCAGAATTGATTCTCCATAGTTTTCTCTTTTATCCTCTACCACACTGGAGCCTAAATATCTGCCATCACTTTTCTTGTAGAGATTCAGCATGGAAATCAATGCTGATGAGAAGCCGCTGAAGACTGCTCATAAAGACACAATTAGGACAACTTGAATTCAAAATTTCTGGTTGTTTCTCTGCATATGTATCATTGTCCCAGAGCTTAAGTGCTATGCATATTGAGTTGTATTCTTGATATCTTTATTTTCACTATTAAAAGAATTTAAATATGTATATGGTAATGTCTGTTCTTGGTTGTCAATTTGACTACATCTTGAATGAACTACAATCCAGAATTGGAAGGCATACCTATTGAAAAGGAATTACAGATATTTGATATTCCTTGGCTTAATGTTGATGAGGGGGACTTTAAGCATAAGGGGAAATGTAAAGCTAGAGAGGGGATATTATGTAAAACCTAATCCTCTACAATGGGAAGGCCCAGAAGAACCTTCATGAATCTTATAAGACACAAACTGGTTAGAAGAACATATGGACATTTAAAGAATTTGTTCTTGTTCTTTTCCTTGTGCCCGACCTTAGAGTTGTAGATACTGCCGCATTGGATGAATTAAATTCAATGGGTTTATTTAGACCCTGGGGAAGCAAGGAACAAGAAATAGCAATGAATTACCAAAGACAAGGTGATCATAGTTATTATAATGGACAGTGCAGACAAAATAATGTTCATAATGACCTAGCCCAGAATTGTCAGTATAATAAAGATAAAATTTATAATGGCACAACTTAAATACACCTTTGGTACTGGCTAATTAAACATGGTACTTCCAGGCATGAAATATATAGGAAGCATACTGCATATTTGTTTGATTTGTATAAGCAAAAAATTCTCAAACAAATTAAAGAAAGTCTTCATTGGGTCATGGCAGAAGGTAATCTTGACCAGTGAATCAATTTTCAGATTTGAGACAGTTTGAAGACCAAGAACCTCTTCAATGAATGTGTGTCTGTACCAAATGTAGTTTTGGTACTTGAACAAATTAGCATATCTCCTGATACCTGGTATGTAGTTATTGACCTACTGTGGGGTAGTGAACTATGAGAGGAAACCTGGTAAGGTTGAGCTAAGGTTTAAAGCCTCAGAGAGTCTGAAGTGTCTTCTACCTTGCCTGCTCCTGAAATCAGGCTATTATCATGTAGTTACAGACCACCACATCTCCTGTAGAGAGGTTTATGGTCATCAGTCATGTAGGGGCAGCACTCCAAGTCCTCCTGCATGTAGATAAGGTATCCCCAAGCTCTCAGACCAAACCAATATGAACCACTGTCAGACCCTGATCCACCCTAAAACTGTACATAAGGATCATATCCAGAAAGAATAAAGTGTGAGAGAATTACACTGCCATCATCTGAGAGATTCTGTCATAAGTGCTGTAACACTGCTGCTTGGGGAAGAATTCTGTTCTCCTGGAAATGTTGCCAGAACCTCCCCTGCACCTGTCACTGGCCTAGTCAGCCTCTTCTGGTTCAGCCTGGATCAACTCAGTACAGAGTGACCTATGAAGCATCTTGCAGCAACAGAAGCATCAGCAGAAGAGGTGGATATGGAGGGAGCTTCAGCAGTGGAGGCAGTGAGCAGAACCCTGCTCATATTCTTTCCGCTTCACCTTAACCATAACACCTGACCAGACCAAAGATCTCCTTGGAAAGCCTGCAGTATACTGGCCTAAAAACTATCAAATGGCTTCTTCTTAGTACCTGTCCATAATGTGTCCCAGAAGCAATTTGCTTTAATTTGGCAAGGCCAGAAGTATGCCTTTACAGTTTTCCCTCAAGGATATATTAACTTTCCTGCTCCTGTGTAATAACTAGTTAGAAGGGATCTGGATTGATTGTCTTTTTCACAAAGTTTCACATTGGTGAACTATATTGATGACATAATACTGATTGGACCAAGTGAGCTGGAAGTAGCAATTATTTTGGACTCACTGGTAACACATATGATAGAGGCTGGGAAATAAAGCCAATCAAAATTAAAGAGTTTACCGTAGTGAAATTCTTAGAAGTCCAGAAGTGTAGGACATGGAGCGTTATTGCTTCTAAGGTGAAAGATGAGTTATTTCACCTGGTCCCTCTAACCACTATGAAAGAAGCACCATGTGGTCTATTTGGATTCTGCAGAGAGGACACTCCTCATCTGAACGTGTTTCTCAGCCTCTTAAGTGACTCAGATAGGTGTGATCTTTGTGTAGGGCCAGGAACAGGAGAAAGCACAGCAATAGGTCCACAGTGCTCTACCACTTGGATCATATGATAAAGCACACCCGATGTTACCTGAGGTATCAGTGGTGGAGAGAGCTGCTGTTTGGAGCTTCTGATAGGTTCCTGTAGATGAATCACAGAAGATACCTTAGGGATTGTGGAACAAAACTCTACCATCATCTGCAGACAATTATTTTCCCTTTGAAAAACAGCTCTTGACCTGCTATTGGGCCTTAGTGGAAACTAAACATTTGACAATAGGACACCCAATTTACCATGAGTCCTAATCTGCCTTTCATGAACTGGGTCTTATCAGTCCTTTAAAGTCATAAAGTAGGATGTGAACACTGGAAATCTATTATCTAATGGAAGTGGTATATATGCAACCAGATCAAGCAGGTCCTGATGGAAAAGCAAGTTACATGAAGATGTTTTTCAAATGTCTATGGTTTCTACTTCTGTTAAAATGCCATCTGCTGTCACGTATGCACGTATAGTGTCATGAGGTGTTCCCTATAATTGGCTAACTGTAGATGAGAATCCTAGAACCTGCTTTATTTACTGTTCTGCACATTATACAGGTACCACAAAGAAGTGGACTCTTTCAGCATTATGACCCATTTCTGGGACAACCCTGAAAGATATGGGTGAAGAGAAATCTTCATAGTGGGACAAACTCCAGCCAGAACAAATGGTATTAAACTTTGTTTGGAAGAAGAAATGCCCAGATGTATAATTGGTCAATGACTCATAGGCTGTAGCCAATGGATTGGCTGGAAGGCCAGGGTCTTAGAAAGATCGTGATTGGAAAATTGGTGAGAAAGAAGTCTGCAAAGGAAGTATATGGAGAGATCTCTCCAAATGGGCAAAGGATGTGAAGAACTTTGTGTTCCATAGAAATGTTCACCAAAAGGTGAATTCAGCTGAGCAGTTAAATAATCAAGTATATAAGATGCCCTGATCTGTGGACACTCGGCCTCTTTTCCCAGCCATCCCTGTAATTGTACAATGGGCATATGAACCAAGTGGTTATGGTAGCCGAGATGGTGATTATGCTTGGGCTCAACAATATAGACTACCACTCACCAAGGCTTACCTGGCTACTGCTGAATTCCAGATATGTCAACAGCAGAGACCAACACTGAATCCCAGATATGACACCATTCCTTGAATGAGCAGCCCAACATCCTGTTAGCAGGTTGACTACATTGGACCACTTCCTCTGTGGAAAGCACAATGGTTTATTTTTTTCTTAATGGAGTAGATATTTAGTCTGATTATGGATTTGCCTTTCCTGCATGTAATACTTCTGTCAAACCACCATCAATGAACTTACAGAATGCCTTATCCACCATCATGTTATTCTACACAGTATTGTTTCTGACCAATGAACTCATTTCATAGCCAGAGAAGTGTGACAGTGGGCCAACGATAATGGATCCACTTGTCTTATCTACTATATTCCCCATCATTATGAAGCAGCTTGTCTGATAGAAAAATGGAATGGCCTTTTGTGGATATAGTTACAGTACCAATGAAGTGGCACCAGCATGGAGGGCTAGGGCTGAGTTCTTCAGAAGAACGTACATGCTTCGAATCAGCATCCAGTATAATTTCTTCCATAACCAGGATCCACAGGTTCAGGAATCACGGGGTAGAAAAGGGAATATTTCCGCTCACTATCAGTATTAGTGACCCTATAGAAAAGTTTTTGCTTCCTCTTCCCACAATCCTAGAAGTTATGGTTCCAGAATGGAGAGTGCTCCTACCAGGAGCCACAATATGCACTCCATTGAAATAGAAGCTAAGACTTCTCCTTGGTCATTTTGGGCTCCTAATGCCTGTAAACCAACAGGCTAAGAAAGGAATAACAGTGTTAAGAGGGATAATAGATTCTGATTACCAGGGAGAAATTTGATTGCCTCTCCACAATGGAGGTAAGACAAATTACATCTGGAGTGCAGGGGATTCTTTAGGGCACCTCTTATTACTACCATGTTCTGTGATAAACGTCAGTGGAAAACTACAACAGCCTAAATTCAAGCAGGATGACAAAGCGGCCAGGCACATCATGAAAAAAAAAAAAGCCAAGACCCACTGAGGTGCTTGGAGAGAATTTAGGAAATACAGAAACGGTAGTAGAGGAAGTAAGATATAAATACCACCTAAGGCCACAAGACTAGTTACAGAAAAGTGGATTATATTTTTATATTATATTTTGTTAAGAATACAGTTGTATAGATATTTGTTCTTTCTTTCAATTTTTTTCACATCAATCAGTACTTAAATTGAGATTAAATTGAGACGCTAAAAGATTGTTCCAAAGTGACATTATCTATTCTAAATTAGCATATGCATTTGTGATTATAGGAGGAACAGTTATATTATGTTAGTGTATTTATGACTTAGTCATTGTTTGATTTAGACATGAAAAATGATTTGTGTCACATTTACAAGGGATGGATTTTAATGGCTATTCCCAGTTTTCAACTTTACTGTATCTGGAGTGATCTACAATCTAGAATTGGAGGCACACCTGTGATCCAGAACATTAGGCTAGCAGACATAAGTTTCTTCTCTAGATCTTAACATGGAGATTTTGAGGACTAGAAGTCATGAAAAATTTAGGGTCCAGTCAAGGTAGTACAAGCCTTTAGTCCCAGGAAATTGAGACAAAGGCTTCTCCAAATTCAAGCTCAGCCTGGGATCAGTTCCAGATCCAGGAGTGGTGGTAAACATCATTACATCATTAAACTAGATCACACCTTCTTCTGGAGTCTTATGTAGGACATTGGAAAGAGAAAGACTCATTGTTTTTAATACTTGCCCTTGATTGTCAGCACATCTATTGGTACCTAATTCTACAGAATACCAGCTTTATCAACTAGCCTCTTGGAACTGAGCAACTACTAGATTGATCATTGTTGGGCTAGTTGGACTACAGACTGTAATTCATCACAACAAATTCCTTTAATATATGTCTTGCGACTCTAGAGGACCATGACTAACACTTACATAAAATTAAAAAATAATATATTCAAACATATGAAAGAGTTAGAAAGAGCAATTTTTGAATTCGTTTGGAATAACCACAAAAAATACTACTCTCAATAAAAAACAACTGGGGGAATCACCATTCCTGACCCCAATCTGAATTACAAAGCAATAGTGATAAATAATGAATGGTATTGGTACAGAGACAGGTAGAACGATCAATGGAATAGAATTGAAGACCCAGAAGTGAAGCCACATACCTATGGTAGTTTGATCTTTGACAAAGAAGTTAAAACCATCCAGTGGAAAAAAGATAGCACTTTTGACATTTGGTGCTGGTTCTAATGGAGGTCAGTGTGTAGATGACCACAAATTGATCCACATGTATCTCCTTTTACAAAGATCAATCCAAGCGGATCAAGAACCTCCACATATAACCAGTTACAATCAATCTCATAGAAGAATAAGTGGAGAAGAGCCTTGAACACATAGGCACATGGGAAAATTCACAAATAGAACACCATTCGCTTTTACACTAAGATCAACAATCTACAAATGGGATCTCATAAAACTGCAAAGCTTATGTAAGGCAAAGGACACTGTCAATTGATAAATGGCAACCAAGAAATTGGGAAAAGATCTTTACTAATCCTATGTCCAACCAGTGGCTTATATCCCTTATATGTAAAGAACTCAAGAAGTTGTACTCCAGAGAACCAAATCTATTTTTAAATGGGGTACAGAGCAAAAGGAAGAATTCTCAACTGAGAAATCTCAGATGGCTGAGAATCCCTTAAAGAAATGTTCAACATCCTTAGTCATCAGAGAAATGCAAATTAAAATGACCCTGAGATTCTACCTCCAACCAATCAGACTGAATAAGATTGAAAAGCTCGGGTGACATGAGACACTGTCAAGGATATGGAGAAATAGGAACACTCTTCTATTGCTGGTGGTATTGCAAAGTGGGACAACCCCTCTGGAAATCAGTCTGCAGGTTCCTCAGAATATTTTACATACTACTACCTGAGGACCCAACTATACTACTCCTGGGCATATACCCAAAAGTCGTTCCAACATATAACAAGGACACTAGCTTCTCATAGCAGCCTTATTTATAATAGCCAGATTCTGTAAAAAACCCAGAAGAATTCAGAAAATTGGGGTTGGGGATTTAGCTCAGTCGTAGAGTGCTTGACTAGCAAGCGCAAGGCCCTGGGTTCGGTCCTCAACTCTGGAAAAAAAATGAATTCAGAAAATATGGTACATTTACACAATAGATTATTACTCAGCTATTAAAAACAAATGACTTTATGAAATTCTTAGGCAAATGGATGGAACTAGAAAATAACATCCTTAGTCAGCCAACTCATTCACAAAAAACACACAGGGTACATACTCATTGATTAGTGAATTTTAGGCAAAAAACTCCAAATTCCCACAATACAACTCACAGACCATATGAAGCTCAAGAAGAAAGAAGACCAAAGTGTGCATGATTCAGTCCTTCTTAGAAGGGGGAAAGTTACTCACAGGAGGATAAGGGTGCAAAGAACTTCGAAAGAATATTGGAGCAGGAGGGAAAAGGGAGATTGTATCAGGTTTGGGAGAAGACTGGGATGATGTACAGAGGGTGAGGAAACTGAATAGTGATGTACAGCGGTGGGTGAGGGGACCCGGGGTAGCCACCAGAAAGTTACAGATGCCAGTAAAATGAGATTCTCCCATTAACCAATGGAGAAGACATTAGATGAAATACCCCACAAAGGGGAGGTAGAAACTGTAGAGACCATATACCAAGGTTAGACAAGGCCTCTTCCTGAGGGTTGGGCCACACACTATTTCCAAATTTTTAACCCGGAATTGCTCTTGTCTATACAAAATACTAGAGAGAAGTGTGGAGCAGAGAATGAAGGAAAAAGCCATCTAGAGACTGCTCCATCTGGAGATCCATCCCATATACAGACACCAAACATAGACACTATTGCTGATACCAATACGTGCTTGCTGACAGGAGGCTGATATATCCGTCTCCATAGAGGCTCTACCAGAGCCTGACAAGGCAGAGGCAGATGCTCACAACAAACCATTGGACAGGGTTCCTGAAACCCAAAGGAGGAATTAGGTAAAGAAAATGGCTGAAGGAGCTGAAGATGTTTGCAACCCCATAGGAAGAGCAACAATATTAACCAACCAGAGCTCCCAGAGCTCCCAGGGACTAAACCACCAATCGAAGACTGCACACTGAGTGATCCATGCTGCATAGGTAGCAGAGAATGGCCTTATCTGACATCAATGGGAGGAGTAGACCTTGGTCCTGACAAAATATGTTACAGAGCTAAACAGAGAATTCTCAACAAAGTAATCTTGAATGGCCAAGAAACACTTGAAATATGCAAAATCCTTAGTCACTGGGTAAATGCAAATCAAAACAAACCTTAGATTCCATGTTATGTGATTCAGAATGGATAAGATCAAAAACTCAATTTACAGTGCATGCTTGCTAGGTTGTGGAGAAAGGGGAAAACTCCTCTACTTATTGTGGATTGAAAACTAGTACAACTATTCTGAAAATGCATCTAGCCTTTCATCAGAAAATCAGAAGTAGTTCTCCCTGAAGTCCTAGCTATTCCACTCCTGGGCATATAGCCAAATGATGCTCCACCATACATACCATAAGGACACATCCTCTTCTATCTTCATTGGAGCCTTATTTTTAACGGCCAGAAGGTGGAAATAATGATGTCCCTTAACTGAAGATTGGATACAGAAAATATGGTTTATTTATTCAGTGAAATATTATTAAGCTATTAAAAACAAGGAAGTCATGTATTTTGGAAAGAAAAGGATGGAACTGGAAAATAACCTGAGTGAGGTAAACAAAACCCAGAAAGATATGCATAAGTATGTTAAACCATCCCTGTATCCCTGTGATGAAGCCTACTTGATCATGTTAGATGATCATTTTGATGAGTTCTTGGATTCAGTTTGTGAGAATTTTATTGTGTATTTTTGCGTCGATATACTTAAGAGAAATTTGTCTGAAGTTCTCTTTCTTTGTTGGGTCTTTGTGTGGTTTAAATATAAGCTAAATTGTGGCTTCATAGAAGGAATGTGGTACTATATCCTGGTTTGTGCAGTAGTTTGGACAGTATTGGTATTATGTCTTCTATGAAGATCTGATAGAAATCTCTACTAAGCCAATCTGGTCCTGGACTCTTATTGATTGGGAGAATTTTAATAAATGTTTCTGTTATTTTAAAAGTTATGGGACTGTTTGGGAGCTTTATCTGATCCTGATTTGAAGTTGTTATATGGTATCTGTCTAGAAATTTGTTTATTGCATTCAAATTTTCCAGTTTTGTTGAATATAAACAGATCTAATGATTTTTTAAAATTTCCTCAGTTTCTGTTGTTATAGCTCCCTTTTCATTTTTAACTTTTTAAAATTTGGATACACTCTCTTACCATCTGGTGATTCTGAGTGAGGGTTTATCTATGTTATTGTTTTTCTCAAAGAACCAGCTCATGGTTTTGTTGATTCTTTGTATAATTCTATTTGTTTCATGTTGGTTGACTTCAGCCAAGTTTGATTATTTCCTGCTGTCTACTCCTTTTGGGGGTATTTGTTTCTTTTTGTTATGGAGCTTTTAGGTGTGCCACCAAGCTGCTAGTGTCAAGCTGCAAGCTCTCCAATTCCTTTTTTGAGGCAATCAGAGCTGAGTTTTCCTCTTAGCTCTGCTTTCATTGTTTCCCATAAATTTGGGTATGCTGCTCCTCATTTTCATAAAATTTTAAAACATTTTTTATTTCTTTTTTATTTCTTCCTAGACCAAGTCATTATTGAGTAGAATCATTGTTTAACTTCTGTGTGTATATGGGCTTACTCTTGTTTGTGTTGTTATTGAAGACCAGCCGTACTCTGTGGTCATCTGATAGGATGCAAATGATTATTTCAATCTTCTTGTATTTATTGGGGCCTGTTTTGTAACTGATTGTATGGTCAATTTTGGAAAAGGTACCATGTGGAGCTGATCATAAGGCACATTATCATTTTTTAGGATGAAATTTTCATATGTGTGTGTGTGTGTGTGTGTGTGTGTGTGTGTTAAATCCATTTGGATCATAACTTCTCTTAGTTTCAGTGTGTCTCTGTTTAGTTTCTATTTCTGTGATCTGTCCATTGATGAGAGTGGGGTGTTGAAATCTCCCATTACTTGTGAGATGCAATGTGTGCTTTGAATTTTAGTATGGTTTCTTTTATGAACGTAGGTACCCATGCATTTGAAGCATAGATATCCCGGATTAAGAGGTCATCTTGCTGGATTATTTTCTTTGATGAATATGAAGTGTCCTTCCTTATATTTTAGAAAACTTGTGGTTGAAAGTCAATTTTATTCAATGGTAAAATGGCTACTCCAGCTTGTTTCTTGTGACCATTTGCCCAGAAATTTGTTTTTCAGGCTTTGAATCTGATGTAGTATCTGTCTTTGTCACTAAAGTATGTTTCTTTTATGCAACAAAATACTGGGTCCTCTTTTTGTATCCATCTGTTAGTCTATATATTTATATTAGGAAATTGAGTCCATTGATGTTAAGAGATATTAAGGAATAGTGATTGTTGTTTCCTGTTATTTTTGTTGTTAGAGGTGAAATTATGTTTGTGTGGCTCTCTTCTCTTGGTTTTGTTGCAAGGAGAGTACTTTCTTGCTTTTTGTCAGGTATAGTTTCCCTCCTTGTGTTAGATTGTTTTTATGTATTATCTTTTGTAGGGCTGAATTTTGGGAGAGATATTGTCTAAATTTGGTTTTGTTCTTGAATATCTTGGTTTCTCCATCTACGTTGATTGAGAGTTTTGCTGGATATTAGAGCCTAGGCTGGATTTTTTTTCTCTTAGTGTCTGTATGACGTCTGTCAAGGATCTTTTATCTTACATAGTCTCTGGTGAGAAAGCTGGTATAATTCTGATAGGTCTGCCTTTTCATGTTACTTGACCTTTTCCCCTTACTGCTTTTAACATTCTTTTTTTTTTGTTTTGTTTTGTGCATTTGGTGTTTTGACTATTTTGTGATGGGAGGAATTTCTTTTATGGTTCTATCTATTTGGAGTTCTATAGGCTTCTTGTATGTTTATGGGCATCTCTTTCTTTAGGTTAGTGGCATTTACATTATCGATCTATGAATGGGTGGGGTATCGCAACAGGCAGCAGGTAGTAGATGATGTATCAGAAACTTGGGTCTCTTTACCCTGAACGGAATTTGTTGGTGTGTTCAGATAGCAGGTGGGATCATATCTTGTCTTCCTTCTGTGACCTGCACTTAGACAATCATTGTCTGTCCTATTAGGGGAAAGTGTATAGAAAGGGCCAATGGACAGCAGGAGGTGTCAGTGGCTTGTGTCATGACTTGCAAACTGAGGGTATAGGAGGTTTAATAGAGGAGGTATGGATCTCTTCTTGCTTTCATGGTATCTACATGAATAGCAGGATTGTGGGACTATGTGGTGGTGTGGAAGTGTAGGTATGTGTTGGTTCCAGGAGCCAGCTCACTTTGGAATGATTTGAAATAAGACACATCTTTGGATATAGAGGTAGCTTTGAAAACTTATGGTCTCTGGCTTTTTATTTCTCTAACTATATGGAATTATTGCTTATAACTTCTAAAAAATTTCTAGAAACCTTTCTTGCTTATTCTGTGTTTAAAAATTACTAACTTGGGAGATTAATACCTGTTGTGCAACTGCAGAGAACTGAGTGAAAATGTTATTGCTATTGTTCTGTATTCTGTCCAGGTAACCAGAAGCCTCTGTGGTGAGACTTGTTAACACTTTGTGAGACAGATAGGAAGGAAAGAAAATAAATTAAAATGCTTTATACAAGCACAATCATCTCTACAAGCATTCCCAAATATTTACATGCATAACTACACCTTCACATGTGCATATAGACAAAGAGATATAAACATTTGAATGGATGGATGAATGGATAGGGCACAACTCTTCAATGCATACCATCCAATAGCATATTAGAAGTTTCAGTCATTTAATTCTGAAAAGAGGGAATAGAAGGTTTTCTATTACAAATGGAAATCTTACCTGTTTGGGATTGTGTGCTCTGCACATGAGCAATAAATCTCTGCCCAAATAGGGGAAAGTAGATTAAATTAGGTAGGGACAGTGTATAGTGGAACCTATCAGGGGGTTGTGTAATGACTTATAAACCAATGAAGTGGGAAGTTCAGACTGCCATTTTTTAATGGTATGGCCAGCACCTGAATAGTGATTGTTCACCTGAGTAGTGGAACTGGGAGGAAAGTAAAGTGGGAAGAAAGATAGAGATTCGTGTTCAGTGTGAGGAGATTGTTTCTTTGGGCTCTATATCAAGGAAATGAGGATGGAAGTTTTCAGACAATTGATAAGACCCTTACCTTTTCTGGATGGAGATTTTATTTCTTAATTAGGATGCATAGGCCTTTTTATGGCATGATCACTCTACCTGATCAAATTAAAACCATCATAAAGATTTTGTATTCAAATGTATACCTCATTATACTTAAGCACTTATATACATGCGTCATTGGTGTAAAAGAGTTACATAATCAAAACAAATTCTATTATGACAGAATTTCCCTAGGCCACATTCACAGAAAATGAAACAGAGGCAGATATTGGATGAAGCATGATAATACCATACAAAATTAGGGGTTCAATCAGAATATTGCCAAGTTCCGACTATCATTGCTGTTCAATTTTCTTTTCTGTATTATATTCTTGTTAAAAAGCTCATGTTAGAAGAATTATGCTAATGCTCATGCTGAGATCTTGTCCCAGCCTGCAGGACAGTCAGCAAGGGTCCAGAGGGTACCTGGAGGAGAATGGGGGATAAGAGATGCAAAGAAGGTCACCAAAACAAAAGTCTTATCAAGGCGACAATTTTATTTTTTCCCAAGACTGAAATCATACCATAGCAAGGGTAAAAGAGGGAGGGAAAAGTGGGAAACATTTCCGCAGGCCAAGGACACAGTGCTCTTGTGGTCACCTTATGTCAACAGGATATTGGTTTCCTAGAAAGGTCACAAATTTGTCATATGATTAGTCAGTAGGATATAGGTTTCTCAGAAAGGTCACAAGTTTGTCATATCACTGGGCATCCTGACATCAGATGTATTTCTCAGAGAGGTCACAAGTTTGTCATATCACTAGTCATCCTGCCACCAGACATATTTTTCAGAAAGGTCACAAGTTTGCCATACTATTAGTCTTCCTGACCACCAGATTTTTCTTAGTGTTCTGCAGCTGGCTGGGGATTTTCCATGAACCCAGTCATACTTAACTCTAACTATAATATTGACATCAGTAATGGAGGGTTTTAAGGGCATTGCTCCCAACAAGTTCTAGTGAGTAAAGTTTTTTATTTTTTTATTATTTATTTTTTACTTTCTCATATACTGGAGGAACCTGTGGCTTTTATTCAGGATGGCCACTTACTGATTCTTTTTTTTTTTTTTGCAGGAGCAGATATGAAAGAGCTAAAGGTGATCCAGCCTCAGAAATTAGTTTCTGTTTATGATGGAGGGTCAGTTATTCTGAATTGCACAGTGACATCTCTCACCCCTGTGGGGCCCACGAGGTGGTTCAAGGGTGAAGGACAAATAGACAACTGATATATAGTTTCAGAGGAGACTATTACCCCAGAATAACAAATATTGCAGATGTTACAAAGAGAAACAACACGGACTTTTCCATCCACATCAGTAATATTATGCTTGCTGATGCGGGTACCTACTACTGTGTGAAGTTCCAGAAAGGAGCAGTAGAGCCTGAGATTGAGATTCAGTCTGGAGGTGGCACTGAGTTGTTTGGGTATGGTAAGTACTACATTTTCCTTTTCATTCTTGATTTCTCCTATAGGTTGAAACTGTGTCCAGGCAGTCAGAAGTACCTCTGATAAAGCTTGTTAACTCTTTGTGAGCCAGAGAGGAAGAAAAAATTGAATTAATACACCCATACTCTGGTTGGACCACACTCTCTGCTACAATCAGCTCCGTAAGCATTTATGCATGCTTACATACATAAATATACTTACACACATACATATAGATGAACAGATATCCACTTTTCGATGGATGGATAGGGCAGAGCTCCTCAAGGCAAACCATCCAACATGTTAGAAGTTTCAGTCACTTAGTTCTTCAAGGAGGGAGTAAAAGGTTTTAGATTGCATATGGGGAACTTATCTCTTAGGGATTGTGTGGCCTGCACATAAGCAGTGGATCTCTGCCCAAATAGGGAAATGTATATGGGATGAGAGAGGGGCAGTGTGCAGGGGAAGGTTTGAGGGGCTTGGATAATTGCTTTCAAACCAAGAAAGTGAGATGGGCAGTCTCTAGGTAGGACTCTTGCCATTTGTGAATGGTATGGCCAGCATTTGAACAGTGAATGTTCACCTGAGTAGTGAAACTGGGGTTAGGGGGAGGGACAGTGAAGTGGGTTGGGAATTGTTGATTTGTTTTGGGTGTTATAAGCTTGTGCCTTTGGCCTCTAAATCAAGGAAATGGGAATGTAAAGGTTAATAGAGCAGATGAGGCTCTTACGTCTTCTGGCTGGAAGTTTTAATTCTTAATTAGGATACATGATATTAGGACCAATCTATGACATGGTCACTCTACCAGGTCTCTCTCTCTCTCTCTCTCTCTCTCTCTCTCTCTCTCTCTCTCTCTCTCACACACACACACACACACACACACACATATGTATGTATATATATGCATACCATCATAGGCATCTTGTAATCAATTGTATAGCTCATTATACTTACGCACTTATATTCACTTCTCTTTGGTGTAAAAGAGTGACATGAGTCACATCCAACAGCATTATAACAGAATTTCCTTAGGCTACTTTCACAGAAAATGAATCAGAATTAGGATCAGATTTTGATGAAGTATAATAATTCCAAACAAAACTAGGACTTCAATCAAAATCCTATGAAGTTTCAAGTTTCTGTTATTCAATTTCCTCTTCTGTACTGTATTCTTATAATAAAAAGCCCATATTAGAAGAACTATGCTAATGTTCATGCTGCATTCTAGTGAGGAAGGTTTAATTTTCTCATATACTTGAGGAGCCTGTGGCTTTCCACCAGGATGAACACTAACTGATATATTTTTTTTTGGCAGGAGCAGATATGAAAAAGCTGAAGGTGGTCCAGCCTGAGAAGTTAATTTCTGTTGATGCTGGAGAATCAGTCACTCTGAATTGCACAGTGACATCTATCATCCCTATGAGGCCCATCAGGTGGTTCAGGGGTGCACAACACAGTAGACACCTGATATTTAATTTCACAGGAGAATATTTCCCCAGAATAACAAATGTTTCAGATGCTTCAAACGGAAACAACCTGGACTTTTCCATTCACATCAGTAATGTTATGCCTGCTGATGCAGGTATCTACTACTGTGTGAAGTTCCAGAAAGAATTATTAGAGACTGACATTGAGATTCAGTCTGGAGGTGGCACTGAGTTGTTAGTATTTGGTAAGTACTACACTTTCTTTTTCACCTTTGATTTCACTTATATGTTGAAGTAGTGTTCAATACTCTATGAACAACAACAACAACAACAACAACAACAACAACAACAAATAACATGTAGAAGGGACCCCAATATACATAGGTTCATATTACTCCATCTCTGGACCAAGAATGCTGAGGAGAAGAGAGGACATGCTATATATTAGAGGTTTCCCCTTCTGGGAAATGGATGTAAATTCATACATTTGTCTGCCTTCCTCCACCAAACTTATATTTCTCAAATGATCTCACATTAGTTGTTATAACAAGTCCATGAAATACATGACTGCCATACATGTCTCTTGCCTTCTTTCTCTCTAACTATGCTGGATTGTTACTTATAACTTCTAAAACATCCTCAAAACTTTCTTGTTTATTCTGTGTTTAAAAATCACAGGCTTAGGTGATTAATACCTGTTGCATAGCAGTGGGGGAATTGAATAAAAATTCTATTGCTATTGTTCTTATTTTTGACCAGTTAAACAGTAGTTAATCATTAGTAGTTAGGAGCTACATAGGGCCATATTGAACCTACTCTTATATTCACCCACCCTGGACATAAAGAAACATGTCCTCTCTATAGGAGGACTGCAGTATTTGAGAATGAAAAGTTTATAAGGAAGTTATCATTTATCCACTTGAGTGTGGTGTAGCAAATCTTCTCACAACCCTGCAGTGAAGGTAGTCAAGGAGAATGGGTTCACCTTGAATTCATACATATTCAATCTTCAACCACGACATTGAAATTTTAGCCAATATAAATATAGGAAAACCCAATCAGCAAGTGACTGAGGTAAGATGCAGTCCATAGCTTCCAGTGATAATAGATTTTTATCTGTCATGTCATTTGTTATAAGAATGCTCTCTCTTAATGATGATGTTAGCAGATGGAAGGGCAACAAGTAGCAATTGCTATATGCTACACCTCTGTTATGTCATTTTCTCTATAAAATTCTATAAAAGTGAGGACAATTCTTCCCTTTAGAGAAGATCCTGAAATTGACAGAGGGACCTGACATGTGAATAGGTAATGAAGAACTAAATGTTGACTACAACTTCTAACTCATAGTGTAACATGGCATAGATGCTTTTTTTCCTAAATAACTTATTCTCTGAGCAGTAACTGTATAACAAAGTTTCCAATTGTTTCCAGTGTTGGAAATATGAAGAAGAAATATATCAGTATGTACACGAATCTAGGTCCCCTGAAGCAAAAGCATCTTTCTACCCAGTGTTACCTGGAACAGTGATCTAGCATAGAATTCCTCACATTGGATTCTTAGAGTAGAAACAGAGCAATGTAAGTTAGTTGGCTTCAGTGTAGAACAGCAGCTTTCTTTTAGGAAATGAATGTGAAGTCACAGAAAATGACCTCTGTGACACAGTAAAAATGAAAGACAGTTTTTGTTTCAGGTGGAATCATCATCTGTAATGTGGTGATGGTCACAGATTCTTCAGAAGGAAAGCCTGGGCTTCTGTATATCTCCCAACACAACATCATGCCAAAGCAAAGGTGGTAGGTATATCATGGTTGTGAAACCTTGGACAACTTATTGAATCTGACCCTTAGTTTTCCATCTGTAGAATGAAGATACTTAGACCCATTTTGAGAGAGTTATGACTACCTAGAGAAACAATGAGTGTCTGGCATCAGAAGGTCAAGGGGTGAGAAATCTTACTCTCTGTGCAATGCTCAGTTTTCTCTGTTGTGATGATTAGAGTCATGGTCAATGGTAGGTGTTCCTTGAGAAAAGAAAAAAAAAACATTCACATATTGTTGGCTGTTAGAGTCAGGAATACTAGGAGCATCAGTTTACTGTGGTCTTCACAAAAGAAGATTGAATCTAAATGCCAAGATATGCATCCCAGCACTGCTACACTTGGGCATGTATCCAGGACAAGATGTTCAAAATGGGGTATTTTCTCCAATTGAAAACAGAGGATAGACTTGTTCTAATGAAGGAGTAAAGTCATACAACATACTTAGAGAAACTGCTGACTGTTAGGAAATGTTTCATCACTGTAACTATGCTACTATTGGGTCATGTGATCTTGAACATTCCATTTTCCCTCTGTTGGCTTTTGACTTATTAACATGAACTTAGGATATGGTTGGCAACTCTTGTATTTTCCAAGATGCTTATATCTATACAAGGCAGCTATCAACTCTCTTCCTTTCCATTTTTCATCTCTTTCATGTGTATATCCAGTTCACTGCTATTCCTGACTACTTGAAAGACTTAAACCATCTTGGGCAAAGTATCATCCAAAGTACCACCAATTCGGAGCATCTTTGAATCACAATAACTCTGTCACCCTCCCTAGGGATCAGTTCTCCCAGTATTGTGGAAACTGAATTCCCTGACCCACAGGACTCTAAAAACAAGCATTGACAGTTGAGATAGAACTACAATTCTCTCCTCAAAGAGGACAGTAAATATTTCATTCTGTATCCAACTATCAGCTATCATGTCACAGAAACACAGATTTCATTGAATTGTTTGCTAAGTTTACTACCATATCAAACATCAATGACAATAACCAAAACATAAAAATAAGTTTTATAATAAATGCAAATATATTATTACCTGAAAGAGCCTGTTATATATCTAGTAAATATATCTATGTAATATATAACTAAGATCACCTATAAATATTGAGAGTTAGTCACATATACAATTTGGGTGACCTGGCAGCCATCTGTGGAAGCAGTTTGTAACTTTTTGGTAGAAATAGAAGAAAGTCATAAATCAAGACTCTTTTTAAAAATTAATTGGTGAAAACATGGAAGGGGTGGGTTACCAAATAGCAGAGAAACCTAGCTGAGATTTCAGATACTAACTGATGAAGCCCTAAATATTTAGGTTGGTTAAAACTAATAATCTGCTAAGTTAATACATTCCACAGGAAAACTTGTAGTCTGCATGTACACTCCAGATGAGTCACCTAAATTTTCACAAAGCTGCTTGGTCAGGGACAAAGGAAGATAATATATGGCTCTTAGGAGGGGCAAATATGAACCAGAAAAATTTGTTTTGTATCTGCAATGTGCCAGAACTCATTCACATTCCAAAGATACAATCCCCCTTGTAAAAAATTCAGATCAAAGTTTCATCTATTTTATGTAAAATGTTGTTGATAAACTATAGTGCTATAAGTTGGAGACCTGACATTGGGACAATGGAGAAATGGATACCTATTTTTCTTTCTTTTACTTTTTTTCTTTTATACTCATTCACTTTACATCCCACTTGCTGCACCCTCTGATACACCTTCTCTGACAATCCTTCCCCCACACCCCTCTTTTTCTCCTCTAAACAAGTGGGATCCCTCTGGTAATCCTCAACCAACAAGTCACATTGTGTCCATGTAATGCTATGCTGTTCCTCTCCCACTGTATCCATACGAGCCAGTGAGGCTAGAAGAACACATCCCATGTTCAGGCAAAAGATTTTGGCATAGTCCCTGTTTTAGTAGTGAGGGACCCCCATGAAGGCCAAGCTGCACATCTGCTATTTATGTACAGGGAAACCTAAATCCATCACTGTATGTCCTTTGATAAGTGGTTCAGACCCTAAGAACCCCAGAGGTCCAGGTTAGTTGACTGTTGTTTTCCTGTGACATTCCCAACCCCGTCGGACTCACAATCTTTCCTGCTATTCTTCTATAAGAATCCTAATACTCCAGCCACTGTTTATCTGTGGGTGTCTGTATCTGTCTCAGTTAGTGGCTGAGTGGAGTCTCTCAGAGGACTATATGCTCCTGTCTATAAACATTACTATCATTAGTACGTTTAAGGATTGGTGCTTGTTCGTGGGATGTGTCTCAATCTGGACCACTTATTGGATGGCCATTCCCTCAGTCTTTGTTCAATTTCCCCATTCCTGTATCTCTCGGAGACATGAAATATTTTGGATTGGAAGTTTGTGTGTGGGTTGGTGGCTCTATTGCTCCTTTGGGGTTATTGTTTGGCTGTGTGGCTACAGATGATGGCGTCTTCAGGTCCCACATCCCCAATATAGTAAGTCCCAAGTAAGATCAACTCTATTGATTCTTGAATGCCTCCCTTATACAAGGTCTCTGTCTCATCATACAGACCTTTCTATTTCACCCCTATCAATTGCAGATTTCAAATAATTTTCATGGCCAACTACCCATCTCCCTAATCCTTTCCACACCTGATTCTGAAGCCCTTATACCTCTCCCCAAATCCTACCTTCCCAAATCCCTCCCCTCATTTTTCTCATGCCTATTTTTCTCACCATTCTAAGTGAAATTCCCACTTTCTTTAAAGTGCATTTTTTTTTCTTCTTTAGCATCTTTGTGACTGTGGTATATAGCATGGTGCCTATATTTTATAACTAATATCCATTTATAAGTGAGTACATACCACACCTGTCTTTTTGGGACTACATTTCCTCACTCCAGATGACACTCTCAAGTTCCATCCATTTGCCTGCAAAATCCATGATGTCATTGTTTCTCATAGCTTAATAGTAATCCATTGTTTAGATTTACCATGTTTTTGTAAAATTGATTCTACAGTTAAGGGATATCTACATTGTTTCCAGTTTTAGGCTATTATGAATAAAGCTTCTATAAACATAGTTAATCAGGTGTCTTTGTGGTATGTTGGAGGATCTTTTGGGTATTTTTCACAAGAGTGGTATAGCTGGGTCTTGAGATAGAATTATTTCCAGTTTTCTGAAAAACTACCAAACTGATTGTGAAAGTAGTTATACAAATGTGCATTCTTGCCAGCATGTGCTATCTCTTGAGATTTTTCTTAGCTGTTCTGATGGTTGAAAAATGGAACCTCGGAGGTTTTTTTTGTTTGTTTGTTTGTTTGTTTTTTGGTTTTTTTTTTTGTTTTTTTGTTTTTTTATTTGTTCTTCCCTCCTGACTAATGATTTTGAACACTACTTTAATGACTTGACCATTCCAGAGTCCTAGATTCAGAATTCTGTTTAACTCTACAAACATTTTTTCCATCTTTATTAACTTGAGTATTTCTTATTTACATTTCGATTGTTAGTTCCCTTCCCAGTTTCTGGGCCAACATCTCCCAAACCCCTCCTCCTCCCCTTCTCTGTGGGTGTTCTGCTCCCCATCATCCTCCCATTACCAACCTCCCGCCTACAATCATGTTCACTGGGGGTTCAGTCTTGGCAGGACCAAGAGCTTCCCCTTCCACTGGTGCTCTTACTAGGCTATTCATTGCTACCTATGAGGTTGGAGCCCAGCGTCAGTTCATGTATAGTCTTTGGGTAGTGGCTTAGTCCCTGGAAGCTCTGGTTGGTTGGCATTGTTGTTCATATGGGGTCTTGAGCCCGTTCAGGTTCTTCCAGTACTTTCTCTGATTCCTTCAGCGGGGGTCTCGTTCTCAGTTCAGTGGTTTGCTGCTGGCATTTGCCTATGTATTTGCTGTATTCTTGCTGTGTCTCTCAGGAGAGATCTACATCCGGTTCCTGTCAGCCTGCACTTCTTTGCTTCATCCATCTTATCTAATTGGGTGACTGCATATGTATGGGCCACATGTGGGCAGGCTCTGAATGGGTGTTCCTTCTGCCTCTGTTCTAAACTTTGCCACTCTATTCCCTGCCAAGGGTATTCTTGTTCCCCTTTGAAAGAAGGAGTGAAGCATTCACATTTTGATCATCCGTCTTGAGTTTCATGTGTTCTAGGCATCTAGGGTAATTCAAGCATTTGGGCTAATATCCACTTATCAATGAGTGCATACATGTATGTTTTTCTGTGATTGAGTTACCTCACACATGATAATATTTTCCAGTTCCACCCATTTGCCTATGAATTTCATAAAGTCATTTTTTGATAGCTGAGTAATATTCCATTGTGTAGATGTACCACATTTTCTGTATCTATTCCTCTGTTGAAGGGTTTTGGTTTATTTGGTTTCTTGGTGACTACCTCCATGAGTTCTTTGTAAATTTTGAATATTACCTTTCTGTTAGATATAGGTTTGTTGAAGATCCTTTCACAGTATTTAGGCTGCTGTTTTGTCCTATTGACAGTGTCACTTTCCTTACAGAAGTTCATAGTTTCATGAGGTCCCATTTATTAATTGTTGTTTTTAGAACCTGAGCCACTGATATTCTGTTTAGGAAATTATTTTCAATACCTATGGGTTTAAGGGTATTTCCCAGTTTCTTTTCTATGAGACTTATTGGACCCAGTCTTATTTTTTTTTTGTTCCACTTGGGGTATATGCAAGTTGATAAATATACATGTATTTTCATTCTTCTAAATGTAGACACTGTCTTTATCATGTTTTCTAAGTTAAACTTGTGAAATTCATGGGGAAAGAAAACAGACTCACACTCCTTACAGCTTTGTTAGGCTTAGAAGTAAACCAATGCGCCAAGAAGAGACCACTAATGTGATTTTTTAATGGTTGCTCAATTCTTGGATTTTCAGAACCAAAGACATCAGGCATTGCTAAAATCCTTGCAGCTGCACTCCTTGGATACAAACTAATGCTGGTAATTGCTGTCACTCTCATTCACACGCACAGATGCAAAATGCCTGAATGTAAGTTAGGGGGGATAAAGATATATTAGTCATATTTTGGTTACTGTGACAAAACTCCATGACAAAAATAGTTTATAGATGGAAGGTTTATTTTGTCCCTCATTATTCTAGTATCTTATGAATACATCATGCTGGAGAGTAGTGGCAAGCAAAAGAGACAGCAGAGTGCTCACACTCTGCAGAAAGCATGACCAGACTGAACAAATTGGAAGGGTAAAAATATTTACTCTCAAAGTTCAGTATCTGTGATGTACTTCCTGTATCAATAGTGTACCACCTAAATCTTCCAAAGAGCATTGCACCTGGGAATAAGAATCAACATTCTACCTAGTATATATGGAAAGTTTTGTATTTGAAACACCAGATAGATGTTAGTCTGTGGACTACATAGGAGGGACAAAATCAGTAAGATGGCCATGATATTCATCACATAATGTTAAGACATAGAACCTCCTCAAGAATCTCATGATACACTTTGAGGCATCCTAACCTCCCAGAAATTCTGAACAACAGAATTGTTCAGTTCAGGATCTATAGAGATGCCCAATGTATCCTAGAAGATGTGATGATTCTTGCCCCAGGGGGAGAATATTGTGCATTCGCCTCAAAGTTCCTATTTCAGATGATTTCAGTAAAAGACAAGGTGTGCTTGGGAAAAATCAATCTAGATTATATACCAAAGTTTAGACAATTCAGATGGCAGGTAAAAATGACTGTTTCTGCTTTGACCTATCTGTGATCATGGAGAATAGACTCAGAAGACTGCATGATTTAGGAGCTAGACTGAAATGCTACATGTCATTTTGTTGACATGGGCATCTTATTCACTCAGGGAAGGAGTGCTAGAAGAGTTGAATCCAGAACACTATAACAGTAAGATAAGTTGTAACCAGCCAGAATTGATTCTCCACAGTTTTCTCTTTTATCCTCTATCACATTGGAGCCTAAATATCTGCCATCCCTTTTCTTGTAGGAATTTAGCATGGAAATAGATGCTGATGAGAAGCCACTGAAGACTGCTCATAAAGACACAATTAGGACCACTTGAACTCAAAATTTCTGGTTGTTCCTCTGCATATGTATCATTGTCTCAGAGCTTTAGTGCTGTGCATATTGAGTTGTATTCTTGATATCTTTATTTTCATTATTAAAAGAATTTAAATGTGTACATCATAATGTCTATTCTTGGTTGTCAATTTGACTGTACCTGGAATGAACTACAATCCAGAATTGGAGGGCATATCTATGGAAAAGGAGTTAGAGATATTTGATATTCCTTGGCTGAATGTTGATGAGGGGGATGATAAGGGTCAGGGAAATTGTAAAGCTAGAGTGGGTATGTTATGTAAAACCTAATCCTCCAAAATGGTAAGGTCCAGAAGAATCTTCATGAATCTTATAAGACACAAACTGGTGAGAGGGACATGAGGAAATTTGAAGAATTTGTTCTTATGCTTTTCCTTGTGTCAGACCTTAGATTTGTAGATACTGCTGCATAGAATGAATTAAATTCAATGTGTTTAATTAGACCCCAGGGAATCAAGGGACAAGTAACAACAATGAATCACCAGAGACAAGGTGATCATAGTTACTATAATGAACAGTGTAGACAAAGCAATGTTCATAATGACCTAGCCCAGGATTGTCAGCATAACATAGGTAAATTTTATAACAGCAAAACTCAAATGCACCTTTGGTACTGGCTAATTAATCATGATAGTTCCAGGCATGAAGTACATAGGAAGCCTACTGCATATTTGTTTGATCTGTATAATCATAAACCTCTCAAACAAATGAAAGAAAGTCTTCATTGGATCATGGCAGAAGGTAATCTTGGTGAATCAGTTTTTAGATATGAGACAGTTTGCAGACCGAGAAACTCTTCAGTGAATGTGTGTCCAGGTTCCCCTGATAAAGGATCTTAATGAGACACCTAAAAGTTTTGCTGTTAGCCATTCTGCTGTTCTTCACAAGAGAGACTTATTGACTTTTACAAGGGTAACTGTACCCTTGGTGAAAGGAAATAATGAGATGTCCCAGGGTCTATTGGATACTGGCTCTGAATTTACCCCAGTACTAGGAAATACCAAGAAACATTGATGCCTTTCAGGTAAAGTAGGGTACATGGAGGCATGGTAATTAGTGGAGTTTTGGGTGATGTCTGACTCACAGTAAGTCCAACAAGTCTTTGAACATATCCTGTGGACATTTCCCCAGTTACAGAAAGTATACTTGGGATAGATGTACTTAGAATTTGGCAGAATCCACATATTTGTTTCCTGACCTCTGGAGTGTGGGCTATTATGGTTGTAAAGGCTAAATGGAAGCCTTTGTGGTTGCTTGTGACAAATAAATTAGTGAATCAAAAACAGTATCTTATTCACTGGAGAATTTCAGAAGTTACTTCCACCATCAAGGGCTTAAAAAAAGAAGGGGTGGTAGTTCCCACCACATTTCCTTTTAACTTTCCTATCTGGCCAATGCAGAAAACATGGAGAAGATCATGAATAATGACAGTTCAATTTCTAAACAGAAATCAGGTAGTAACACTGACTGCAGCTGCTGTACCAAATATAGTTTTGTTACTTGAGCACATTAACATATCTCCTGATACCAGGTATGTAGTTATCAATCTACTGTGGGGCAGTGAGCTGTGGGAGGAATACTGGTAATGTTGAGCTAAGGTTTGAAGTCTCAGGGACTCTGAAGGGTCTCCTGCCTTGCCTGCTCCTAAAACCAGGGCACTGTCATGTAGTTACAGACTAACACATATCCTGTAGAGATGTTTGTGGCCATCAGTCATGTAGGGGCAGCACCCCAAGCCCTTGTGCATGTAGATAAGATATCCTCACACTCTCAGACCAAGCCTATATGAAATAACTACTGTCAGACACTAATTCACCCCAAAATTGCATACAAGGATCATATCTAGAAGGAACAAAGTGTGAGAGAATTACTCTGTCATCATCTGAGAGCTTCTGGCATAAGTGCTGTACAACTGCTGCTTGGGGAAGAGATCCGCTCTCCTGAAAATGTTGCCAGAAGCTCCCCTGCACCCGTCACTGGCTTACTCAGACTCTTCTGGCTTAGCCTGGACCAACTCAGTGCAGAGTGACCTATGCAGCATCTTGGAGCAACAGAAGCATCAGCAGAAGGGGTGGATGTTGAGACAGCTTCAGCAGTGGAGGCAGTGAGGAGGCAATTCCTCCACCCTGTTTATGTTCTCTCCTCTTTACTTGGCTAGGCCAGAGATCTTGGACAGCCTCCAGTATACAAGCCCAAAACTTATCAAATGGCTTCTTCTTAGTGCCTATCCATAAAGTCTCCAAGAAGCAATTTACTTTCATTTAGCAAGGCCAGCAGTATACATTTACGGTTTTCCCTCAAGGAAATATTAACTTTCCTGCCACTGTGTCATAACTTAGTTAGAAGGGATTCTGATTGATTGTCTCTTTTACAAACTTTCACATTGGTGAACTACATTGATGACATAATACTAATTGGACCAAGTGAGCTGGATGTAGCAATCATTTTGGACACACTGGAAACACATATTTTAGAGGCTGGGAAATAAATCCAACCAACATTTAAGGACTGTCTACCTTAGTGAAATTCTTAGGAGTCCACAAGTGTGAGACATGCAGAGTTATTGCTTCTAAGGTTAAAGATTAGTTACTTCACCTGATTCCTCCAACCACTAAGAAAGAAGCACAACATGGTCTATTTGGATTCTGTAAAAAGCACACTCCTCATTTGAGTGTGTTACTCAGGCTCTTAAGTGACTCAGAAAGTTGTGATCTTTGTGCAGGGCCAGGAACAGGAGAAAGCACAGCTCTACAACTTGGACCATATGTTAAAGCCCACTCAATGGTACTTGAGGTATCAGTGGTGGAGAGAGCTGCTGTTTGGAGCCTCTGGCAAGCTCCTGTAGGTGAATCACAGAAGACACCTTAGGGATTTTGGAACAAAGTTCTACCATCATCTGCAGACACTTTTTTTCCCTTTGAAAAACAGCTCTTTGTCTGCTATTGGGCCTTAGTGGAAACTGAACATTTGACAATAGAACACGTATTTACCATGTGACCTGATCTGACATTCATGAACAGGGCATTATCAGTCCTTTAAAGTCATAAACTAGGATGTGAACACTGGTGGTCTATTATCTAATGGAATAGACTGAGTAGGTCCTTATGGCAAAAACAAGTTACATGAAGATGTTCTTCAAATCTCTACAGTTTCTACTCCTGTTACAGTGCCATCTACTGTCTAGTATGCACCTATAGTGTCATGAGGTGTTCCCTATGATTGGCTGACTGTGGATGAGAATCTTAGAACCTGGTTTATTGACTGATCTACACATTATGCAGGTACCACCCAGAAGTGAACAGTTCCAGCATTATAACTCATTTCTGGGAGAACCCTGAAAGATATGGGTGGACGGAAATATTCACAGTGGGCAGAACTCCAGGCAACACAAATGGTAATAAACTTTGTTTGGAAAAAGAAATGTCTAGATGTACAATTGGTCAATGACTCATGGCTGTAGCCAATGGATTGACTGGAAGGCCAGGGTCTTAGAAAGATCATGATTGGAAAATTGGTGAAAAGATGTCTGCAAATCAAGTATATGGTGAGATCTCTCCAAATGGGCAAAAGATATGAAGATCTTTGTGTCCCATATAAATGTTCTCTAAAAGGCGACTTCAGCTGAGAAGTTCAATAATCAAGTGAATAAGATGTCCTGTTCTGTGGAAACTCAGCCTCTTTCCCCAGCCATCCCTGTTATTGCACAATGGACACAAGAACCAAGAGGTTATGGTGGCTGAGATGGGGATTATGCTTGGGCTCAACAACACAGACTACCGCTCACCAAGGCTGACTTGTCTCCAGCTACTGCTGAATTCCAGATTGCCAACAGCAGAGACCAACACTGTATCCCAGATATGCCATCAATCCTGGTGGCAGGTTGACTACATTGGAGCACTTCCTCCATGGAAAGGACAATGTTTCTTTTTTATTTCTTACTGGAGTACATAATTGTTTTGGTTATGGATTTACCTTTCCTGCATGTAATACTTCCGTCAAAACCACCATTAATGTACGAACAGAATGCCTTATCCACCATCACGTTATTCTACACAGTATTGTTTCTGACCAATGAACTCATTTCACAGCCAGAGAAGTGTGAAAGTGGGCCAACAATAATGGAAACCTCTGGTCTTCCCTACCATATTCCCCATCATTATGAAGCAGCTAATCTGATAGAAAGATGGAATCACATCTTGTAGACACAGTTACAGTGCCAATGAGGTGGCCCCAGCATGGAGAACTAGGGCAGAGTTCTTCAGAAGAACATATATGCTTTGAATCAGCATCAAGTATAATTTCTTCTATAGCCAGGATCCACAGGTTCAGGAATCACGTTGTAGAAAAGGAAATAGTTCCACTCATTATCAGTATTAGTGACCCTATAGAAAAGCTTTGCTTCCTGTTCTCACAATTCTAGGTTCTGCTGGCATAGAAGTTATGGTTCCAGAATGGGGAGTGCTCCTATCAGGAACCACAACAAACATTCCGTTGAACTAGAAGCTAAGACTTCTTCTTGGTAATTTTGGGCTCCTAATGCCCTTAAATCAACAGGCTAAGAAAGGAATAACAGTGTTAGGGGGGATGATAGATTGGATTGCCTCTCCACAATGGAGGTAAGAAACATTATGTCTGGAGTGCAGGGGATTCTTTAGGGCACCTCTTCTTACTACCATGTTCTGTGACTAATGTCAATGGAAAGTTACAACAGCCTAAATTAAAGCAGGATGACAAAGGGCCCAGACACATCATGACAAAATAGTCAAAGAAAAAAGCCGAGACCTTCTGAGGTGCTTGCAGAGAGTTTAAGAAATACAAACAAGGTGGTAGAGGAAGGAAGATAAAAATGCCATCTAAGGCCACATGACTAGTTGCAGAAAAGAGGATTTTTATATTATATTTTGTTAAGAATATGTTTGTATAGATATTTGTGGTTTCTTCCATTTGTTCACGTCAATCGGTACTTAAATTGAGATGCTAAAAAATTGTTCCAAAGTGACATTACCTATTCTAAACTAGCATAAGCATTTGTGATTATAGGAGGAACAGTTATACAATGTTAGGGTATTTATCACTTAGTCATTGTTTTGTTTAGACATGAGAAATGATTTATGTCAAGTTTACAAGGGGTGAATTTTAATGGCTATTCCCAGTTTTCAACTTTACTGTATCTAGAGTGATCTAAAATCTAGATTTGGAGGACACACCTGTGATCCAGAACTTTAGGCTGGAAGACCTAAGTTTCTTCCCTAGATTTTGACGTGGAGATATTGAAGAATAGGGGTCATGAAAAGTTTATGGCCCAGTCATGGTAGCATAGGCCTTTAGTTCCAGGAAATTGAGACAAAAGTATCTCTCAATTCAAGATCAACCTGGGACAAAGCAAGTTCCAGGTCTAGGAGTGGTCGTAAACACCATTAAACTAGGTCATACCTTCTTCTGTAGTCTTATATAGGACATTGGAAAAAGAAAGACTCATTCTTTGACTGCTTGCACTTAATTGCCAGTACATCTATTGGTATCTATTTCTACAGAATACCAGCTTAAAGAACTAGGTGCTTGGAATTGATCAACTACTCTGTTGCCCATTGTTGGTCTAGTTGGACTATGGACTGTAATTCATCATAATAAATCCCTTTAATATATAAGTATTGTGACTCTAGAGAACCATGACTAATATATACATAAAATTAAAAATAATATATTAAAACATATGAAAGAGTTAAGAAGAGCAGTTTGTTAATTCATTTGGAATAACCAAAAACACTTGATAGGAATATTATTCTCAACAATAAAAGAACTGGGGGAAGTGCCATTCCTGACCTCAGTCTGAATTACAGAGCAATAGTGATAAATACTGAATGGTATTGGTACAGAGACAGGTAGAAATATCAGGGGAATAGATTTGAGGACCCAGAAATTAGCCCACACACCTATGGTCACTTGAACTTTGACAAAGAAGTTAAAATCATCCAGTTGAAAAACGATAGCATTTTTGACATTTGGTGCTGGTTCAACTGGAGGGCATTGTGTAGAAGACCACAAATCAATCCACATTTATCTCCTTTTACAAAACTCAATCAAAGTGGATCAAGAGCCTCCACATATAACAAGTTACAATCAGTCTAATAGAAGTAAAACTGGGGAAGAGCCTTGAACAGAAAGGCACATGGGAAAATTTCATGAATAGAACACCACTGGCTTTTACACTAAGATCAACAATCAACAAATGGGACCTTATAAAACTGCAAAACTTATGTAAGGCAAAGGACACAGTCAATTGATAAAATGGCAGCCAAGAAATTGGGGAAAGACCTTCATCAACCCTAAGTCCAACCAATGATTCATATTCCTTATGTACAAAGAACTCAAGAAGTTATACTCCAGAGAACCAAATCTATTTTAAATGGAGTACAGAGCTAAACAAAGAATTCTCAAGTGAGAAATCTCACATGGCTGAGAAGCACTTAAAGAAATGTTCAACATCCTTAGTTATCAGGGAACTGCAAATTATCATGACCTTGAGATTCTACGTTCAACCAATCATATTGATTAAGATAAAAAAACTCAGGTGATATCAGATGTTGTCAAGTATGTTGAGAAATAGGAACACTCTTCTATTTGTGGTGGTATTGCAAGCTGGGAAAACCACTCTGGAAATCAGTCTGGAGGTTCCTCAGAATATTTGATATAGTACTACCTGAGGACCCAACTATACTACTCCTGGGCATATACCCAAAAGTTGTTCCAATATATAACAAGGACACCAGCTTCCCTATGTTCATAGCAGCCTTATTTATAATAGCCAGATTCTGCAAACAAGCCAGATGTCACTCAACAGTGGAATTAATTCAGAAAATGTGTTACATTTACACAATAGATTATTACTCAGCTATAAAAAAAACAATGACTTCATGAAATTCTTAGGCAAATGGAAGGAACTAGAAAATATCATCCTTAGTGATATAGTCCATTCACAAAAGAACACACATGGTATATACTCACTCATAAGTAGATATTGGGCAAAAAACTCCAAATTCCCATGTTACAACTCACAGACTATATGAAGCTCAAGAAGAAAGAAGACCAAAGTATTCATGCTTCAGTTCTTCTTAGAAGGGAGAAAATAATTACTCATAGGAGGATGAGGGTGCAAGGGACTTGCAAGGAATAGTGGGGCAGGAGGGAAAAAGGAAATTGGATCAGGTTTGGGAGAAGATTGAGATGATATACAGAGGGTGAGGAAACTGAATAGTGGTGTAGAGCAATGGGTGAGGGGACCTGGGGGTAGTTACCAGAAAGTTACAGACGCCAAGAAAGTGAGAGTCTACCAGGAACCAATGGTGATGACATTAGCTGAAATACCCCACAAAGAGGAGGTAGAAATTCTAGAGACCATATCCAGAGGTTAGACAAGGCCTCTTGTTGAGGATTGGGGCCACACACTATCTCCAATTTTTTATCCCAGAATTGCTCTTGTCTATAGGAAATACTAGGACAAAATGTGGAGCAGAGAATGAAGGAAAAGCTGTCTAGAGACTGCTCAGTCTGGGTATCCATCCCATATACAGACACCAAACATAGACACTATTGCTGATACCAATAAGTGCTTGCTGACAGGAGCCTGATATAACAGTCTCTTTAGAGGCTTTGCCAGAGCCTCACAAACACAGAGGCTGATACTCACAACAAACCATTGGACTGGAATCATGTACCCCAAAAGAAAAATTAGGTAAAGAAAATGACTGAAGGAACTGAAGATGTTTGCAACCCTATAGGAAGAACAACAATATCAACCAACCAGAACTCTCAGAGCTCCCAGGGACTAAACCACCAACCGAAGACCACACATCGGGTGATCCTTGCTCCATATGTTGCAGAGGATGGCCTTATCTGGGATCAATTGGAGGAGTAGCCCTTGGTCCTGATAAAATATGGTACAGAGCTAAACAGAGAACTGTCAAAAAAGTAATCTTGAATGGCCAAGAATCATTTGAAATATTCAATATCCTTAGTCATCAAGT